>NW_007727423.1:379716-385530 GCF_000696425.1 Galeopterus variegatus | reverse complement strand
TTTTTTTTAATCAACATCATTCACTAACTGTGTGACTGAGCAAATTTCTTAACTTCTCTGAATTTACTCTCTGCATTTCTAAAATGGTGATCTCTCTCATTTTGTTTTTTATTATTAAATAAGATCATTCAGTTAGCATGCTGTCAGGCTGGATCACACACTCTTCTACCCCATCCTGTACAGGTCCTGAGTCAGGTAGTCAAAGAAAAAGTGAGTAGCCACCAGCAAAGTGGACATACTTTATTCTAGACACAAGATCCACTGACCAGCAGTTGAGAGCCACTGCCTTTCATAGCAGAGTACACAAAAGTGGCAACAAGCCAAGGGGTACACAGGCGCACATGCACATTAACTGTACTCCCATGCAACTTGTTTACAATGGATGTGCTGAATCATACCCAGCCAGATATGATGCAATAGGGCCTGACTGGACTAACTCCATTTTCCTCACATTCCACCCCTTCAGGGTCTCTCGCTGTACAATCTATACGTTTGGAATCTTCTGCAATGTTCCCTTAGTGCAGATAACTGACCCTCGCATCCATATAACCTCTGTACTTATTGTACGTTCAATACACTTTGAGGCTTGTCCCCATAATCTATCAACTATTAGCCACAAAAACCCCACCCATATACATGTCCAGTTAGTAGTCATCATTTGGGTGATTTTCCATAGGAATCCTGCAGCCACACTGGTAGGAAACTTGGTGCATATTCACCAAGCCGATATATTGGCCACACAAACATATGTTTGTGTCCAGTTGACTCTGGTGCCTGCAGCCACAATACTATGGGCAAAAAGGCAAAAAAGTTATTGGCACCAATAGAGGGAGTTCTCATCCCTCTGGCAGAATACATGCCAGCTTACCATCCTGGAACGAATGGTTGCAGGAACAGGTTCTGTGGCTCTGTGCAACAGAGCCTCCACTGGACAGGGCCCACCCTTGCAGGGTCTCTCATTCAAGATCCTGACTGTTGGTCATAACTGCAGCGTCCAACCTTTCAGGGATGGGTGTTAGGTGGATAGCTTTCATCCCTTTTTCAGAAGAACATTGTAGCATTTAACCATTCCCACTGTTTGGGGATGATACAGCACATGTAACTTCCACTGAATGGACAACTGAGAAGCTCACTTCTGTACTTCATGTCCAGTAAGGTGGGTTCCATTATCATCTTCTATGACCAGGGGTTGACCATACATGGCCATAAGGCTATTCAATACCTTAATAGTGCTTGCCTCATCTGGGGCCTTACTAGACCACACAAACAGAAGACCAGTAGCCATATCAATGGCTGTGAAGGTATACCTATAGTTCTCTGACTTTGGCAGTGATTCCACAAGATCCACCTACCGCCAGGATAGGAGCATCCTCTCAGGTTTTTCTGCCTGTCTGCATGCAGCACCCAATGAGCCATTGAGGGTACATCTGCCCATCAGGGGCATTCTTTCTCAGGTTTATGTGGCACCTGGCAGGCCATCATCCGCACGGTCTTACAGCCAGCATGCTGCATTACCCATTGTAGCCACCCAGCTACATCAGCTGCTGGAGCTCTCTCCAGCCATCTTACCTTAGCCAGTGCATCAGCTTCATCATTGCCTGGACTGGCTAAGGGGGAAAGTCATGTGACATGGAAAAGGCTTACTTACTTTCCATGTCCTAATTCCCATAACTCTTGCCACATGGCTTGTCCCCACAGGGGTAAGTGACTTACCAGCCACCACTGGTCCCTAGCCAAAAGAGAACAGTCCATCTGCCTCCGCAGAAGTAACCAAAAAATCTTTCAAATACACTGGGTATACCTTGCCACCTGTTTCCAGATGTTTAGTGAATTGCTGTTGGGGGTGCAATTGTTGCCACAAGGCAAACAAGATCGCATTTGGTTGCCGGTTGATTTTTTCCCTACCAACTCCTGCCATAAGCAAGTCAAACCATATCTGCATACAGCTGGTCTTGCTCGGTCCCTTCAGAGTAAAATCCCAAGCATTTCTTGGGGATTTAGTCTTCACCACCTTTTGGACCCCCTTTGTTTGTCTCCTTCCCTCTGCTTCACCCAGACTGGACATCATGGTTGTCACTTCATGTAAACGACCAACGTATAGAGCCAGTATGGCCACCAGTGACCCAAACGAGGTAGACGCGGCATTTTGCAGCACTACGTCTCTCATGCTGCTGGTAAAACGTTCATCATCTGGGCTATGGGTGTTCACATTAAACATGGCTCCCGAATCACTTGGACCAGCTTATCATATGTTTGCCATTTACTCAGTTTCGGGCAGTTCTCCAGCGTTTGTCCATACAGTCCGGATACAGTTCAGATGGCTGCATTCACCCATTCCATCAAGGAGTGTTTATCCTGTCCTGGTGCATATCTGCAGCTGTTCTGTAATTGCTGCTGCAGGGATGGGTGCATGGTGATGGAAGCCAACTTTTCCATCTCCTCACCAGAGCACATCACACTATCCCCCCCAGGTCCCACAGCCACAAAAGCCAAGCAGCTAGGGGTTTGCCCTGTTTCTGGTGAAACCGTTTCTCTAAATCCAACAACTCAGCCTAAGTATAGGGGACATAAGTAGTGAATTGGGTCACTTGTGGATTGCCTACCAGTTGTCCGCCTTGTCCTATGGGCTGCTCATGCTTCAGTTTCTGATGCACAACAGATCATGCCAGGGGATGAACAGTCTCCTCCAACTTACCATCGGGTTTGTCATTGTCCCTGGTGTTGGAAGCAAGAGTGACCTGTTGCTGTAATTCAGCCTCCAGAACAAGTACCCACGATTCCAACAATTCTGCTTTCTGCTGCAATTCTCAAAGCCGTGCTGCTTCATGGAGAGCCTGGTCCATGTTAACTCATAGTACAGTGAGCAACAGCCAGATCCCTGTCAACAGGAAAGCAGCTGCCGGGTACCACACACTCGAGGGTGGCCACATTTCCTCCCCCTCCCGAGGGGCTAGTGGCTCCCTTACCTGCTCGGAATCCTGATGACAACTATGCCAACTGCCAGGCTGGATCACAGATCCCTCTACCCAGTCCTGTGCAGGTCCTGAGTCAGGTAAGCAAAAGAAAAACTGAGTAGCCACTGGTAAAGTGTACTTGCTTTATTCTAGACATGAGCTCCGCTGACCAGCTGTTCAGAGCCACTGCCTTCCATATTGAAGAGTGTACAAAAGCAGCAACAAGCCAAGGGGTACACAGGCACGCATGTGCACTAACTCTACTCCCACGCAACTTGTTTACAATGGATGTGCTGAATCATACCCAGCTGGATATGAGGAGAGAGGGCCTGCCTGGGCTAACTCCATTTCCCTCACACATGCTCATGCAATAGTTGGCACACAATAAATATTAATCAGTACAAGTAAAGCATAGTAAGACTGGGTGTGAAAACCAGGATGGCTTCCTCAAGATGGTGAATTCTGAACTAGCTCTCAAAATAAAATACAAATAGCAGAACAGAGTCCATTCCAGGTAAAAACATGCCCAGAAAAATGGAAATGGAAATTTTCGAGAAAAGCATTTAATTACATTCATCTCAGAAAGTATGTACTGTTGTCCAATTCTGCATAAGACCATATTAACTCTTTTTAACAATAACTGAATTGAAAGAGACCTTGAAAGGACAGCCTATCTATTACTTTGGCTTCAGACAGGCAGGATCACTTTTAAGCTACCTATTTGTTATTTACTTGAGATGACAAAAAGAAGAAAAATTATGGCAATTTTCAAAATATAAAACCCTTTATTTGGTGGACAAGCCTATCTTTCACTTGATGGCTAAGATAACACCTTCTCCAAGTGGCTGCTGACTGGATGCACCCCACAAGGGCACTAGTCCTTCCATAGACCTCCTTACAGTCCCTAGAGCTGTCATCTATTATTAATGTTCCTTGACAATCTGCTTCATACAGGGCACTTGCTCAGGTGGAAGGTGTTACTCTTGAGTGAACAGTTTACAGATAGAGAACAATATTCAACATGAAAACTTCAATTAAGCCAATGCCCAAAGAAAACTCTCCTGCTACAAACAACCTCTATTTGTCCATCTCAGTAGATAGAGAGACCAAGTGTTTACTAGAGTGCATACATTCTAAAAAGGGGAAGAGTCAATCATGAAAAACAATATTTTTTAAGAATCAGTAAATATTTTCTTAATCAGCCTTCAATTAAGTAGTTTAAGACATCCATACCTGTATTAGTCTGCTTCTGTTGCTTATAACAAAATACCTGGAACTGGGTAATTTATAAGAAAATGAAATGTATTGCTTATAGTTTGGGAGGCTGGAAAGTCCAGGGAACACTTATGGTGACAGCCTTCTTTGCTGGTGGCTTTACAGCAATGCAGGGTTTTCATGTGGTAGAAAATGGCAGAGCAGAGACAGGGACAGACCCTTCATGCTCCCCTTCTAAAGCCACCAGAACCATGCCCCTTACCACCATTACTAATCCATTCAGTAGGGCATGGTCTTCACAATCTAATCACCTCTTTGAGGCTCCACCTTTAATTACCATAATAGGGTTTCTTACCCTCATCAGTTACAGTGAGAATTAAGCTTCTAATATATGAACTTTGAGGGACACAATTCAATCAATCTACAGCAATACCCTTAGTAGTTTTGGGGTTTTTTTTTTAATGTTTTTGGAAGAATTAATATACCAAAGACAAATGTGGAAATCCTACTTACAGCAATAGAATAGCTTTAATAGACCAGCACTCTCACCAAAAGTAACAAGAAAAGTTGTATAAAATAATTTTTAAGATTTGTCTGAAGGGCTTTGGGGACATTCAGAAGTTGAGAGGCCAGGATCTGTGAGAGAAGGGAAATCCTCTGAGGGGAGCCCAGTGTTCTGCACACAACTTTTCCCATTAGAGCATTTGCTGAGTCTTAAGCAAGAGGCAAAGGCTGACAGCAGAAGCTAAAAAGTCTTGGAGAATGCAAATTCTGAGTCAAAGAAGCCAGCAAAGATTTCTCATAGAGAACAGAAGAAAAATATTTCACTTTGGGCCTGCTAAGGCAGCCAGAGGGCCAGATTTGTCAAGATCACTGACAGAAGAGAAGCAAAGAGAAATACGCCCAAACTCACATAAGTTTTCTCCTCGTGGCATTGGCCAATTCTTAAATTGCACAGGGATAAGAAGCTAAGAAGCTGAGCAAAAAGCTGCAGGAAACCTCAGTAGGGTTTTCCACTGTCTCATAGTACTAATGAAATAAAAATCAGAGTTCAGGACTCACCAAGCAGGAGGGCCCTGGTAATTACCCTAGGCTCTCACATGGGTGCTTTTGAGTGCTATCTTCTGAGATGGGGCAAACATGAGAAACTAGACTTAAAAAGTCAAAAACATAGCCTAGAGTCACCTCAATCCTGATTAGATTAAGGGGACTGCCACTACCCTAGCAGCCTGACAGAGGATAGGGTGAATCCTCTCCAAAGGAAGACAACATCATCCAGATCCTCTACAAGTTTTTACATACAATGTCAGCACTCATTTTAAAGAAATTATTAGGTGTACAAAGAAACAGGACCAGGAGAAAAGCAGACAATAGAAACAGACCCAATTATCATACACAAACTTTAAATATGTATAAATGATATGTAAGAAAAATAGAGGACGTGATGAAGAATTTCATCTGAGAACAAACATCTGTTTTGGTTATTATAGCTTCATAGCATAGTTGAAAGTCAGGTAGTGTTATGCCTCCAGCTTTATTTTTTTTGCTCAGCATTGCTTTTGTTATTCCATATAAATGTCTGGATAGTTTTTTCCATTTCTGAGAAAAATGTCATTGGAATTTTGATGGGGATTGCATTGAATTT
>NW_007727423.1:377987-378716 GCF_000696425.1 Galeopterus variegatus | reverse complement strand
TTTCCATCTATACCTAAATTATAGAGGGTCTTTATCAGGAATGAATGTTGAATTTTATCAAATGCTTTTTCAGCATCTATAGAGATGACCATATGGTCCTTGTGTTTGATCTTATTAATATGGTTATGGTGTAACACATTTATTGATTTGCATATGTTGAACCAACCTTGCATCCCTGGGATGAATCCCACTTGATTGTGGTGAATAATTTTATGTATGTGTTGCTGTATTCTTTTAGCTAGTATTTTATTGAAGATTTTTGCATCTATATTCATCAAGAATATCAGCCTTTTGTTTTCTTTTTTAGTTGTATCTTTATCTGGTTTTGGTATCAGGATGATGCTTGCTTCATAGAATGAGTTTGGGAGATTTGCCTCTATTCAATCTTTTAGAATAGTTTGTAAAGAATTGGTATCAATTCCTCTTTGAATCTTTGGTAAAATTCTACTGTGAATCCATCTGGCCTTGGGCTTTTCTTTGTTGGGAGCCTTCTGGTAACAGCTTCAATCTCCTTTATTGTTATTGGTCTGTTCAGATTTTCTACATTTTATTGGCTTGGTTTTGGTAGCTTGTGTGTGTCCAGAAATTTATCCATTTCCTCCAGATTTTCAACTGATCTTTGACAAAGGCACCAAATCTATACACTGGGGAAGAGACTGCCTCTTCAGCAAATGGTGCTGGGATAACTGGATACCAATATGCAGGAGAATGAAACTAGACCCATAACTC
>NW_007727423.1:371965-377240 GCF_000696425.1 Galeopterus variegatus | reverse complement strand
TGGCCAACAGTCATATGAAAAAATGCTCAACATCACTCAGCATCCGGGAAATGCAAATCAAAACCACACTGAGATACCATCTCACCCCAGTTAGGATGGCTAAGATCCAAAAGGCTGTGAACGATAAATGCTGGGGAGGTTGCGGAGAAAAACGAACTCTCATACATTGTTGGTGGGAATGCAAAATGGTGCAGCCTCTATGGACAATGGTATGGAGGTTCCTCAAACAATTGCAGAGAGATCTACCATATGACCCAGCTATCCCACTGCTGGGAATATACCCAGAGGAATGGAAATCATCAAGTCGAAGGTATACCTGTTCCCCAATGTTCATCACAGCACTCTTTACAATAGCTAAGAGTTGGAACAAGCCCAAATGTCCATCATCAGATAAGTGGATATGGGAAATACAGTATATCTACACAACAGAATACTACTAAGCTATAAAAAAGAATGAAATACTGCCATTTGCAATAACATGGATGGACCTAGAGAGAATTATATTAAGTGAAACAAGTCAGGCACAGAAAGAGAAATACCACATGTTCTCACTTATTTGTGGGAGCTAAAAAGAATAAATAAATACACAAAAAAACCAGGGGCTGGGGAGGGAAGAAGACATAACAATTACAATTCCTTGAAGTTGATATGACAAACAGACAGAAAGGACATTGTTGGTAGGAGAGGGGAGAGGGAGGAGGGAGGGAGGTTTCGGTAATGGGCCACAGTAAACAACCACATTGTATACTGACAACATAAAACAAAATTTGGAAGGAAAAAAGTCTGTAAAAACAATCAAATGTAAATTGTTGTAGTGAAAAAATTGACATTAAGAATGCAATCATCCTTTCCACAACAAATTAGACGTAGATAAACAGAGCAGTAGTGAACAAGAAGACAGGTTATTATACAATACCCAAACTCAAGCACAGCAAGAAAAGTGATAGAAAATACAAAAGGACTATAAGAGACAGAGACAAGAGGAAAAAGTCTAACATTCACATAATTGGAGATCTGGGCAGGAGGGTGGGAGAATCAGGCCAAAACAACATTTGAAAAAATATTGGAAATGTTAAAATCTTCCAAAGACATTACAAAAAAGCATTAATCTACAGATTTATGAAGTTCTAAGAAGCCCAAAGAGATTAAACAAAAAGAAAAACACATCTAAGCACATTATACACTCATATAAAAGAATAATGATAAAAGGAAAAATCTTGAAGATCAGCTAAAGGAGCAAAATACATTAGCTTAAAAGGAGCTGCCAAACTAACAGCTCAGGTCTTATTAGAAGTTACAGAAGCTAGGGCCGGCCCGGTGGTGCACTGCTACAGTGCGCCGCTTGGGAAGCACGGCGGCGCTCCCGCCGAGGGTTCGGATCCCATGTGCAGACCGGTGGCTCACTGGCTGAGCGAGGAACGGGGGCAACACCGAGGGTTGCGATCCCGTTGCCGGTCCTGGTCCGGTACGGGCACGACACTGAGGGTTGCGATCCGTTGCCGGTCACGAAAAAAAAAAAAAAAAAAAAAAGAAGTTACAGAAGCTAGAAGAGACAGAATAACTGCTGAAAGATTTTTTTTTAAATCTATCCTAGAATTATACAGCCAAAGAAAATAGCATTCGAAGATAAACATGCAATACCTAGTCTTAAGGAAATATATAATGACATAAGGAGTAAAGAGCATTATTTCTATAATTTGCTCTGAAACAGTTCAAAAGAAAAATAAATGTGTCTCTCTATGCATTAGAGAGAGAACATAAATAAAACAGGATAAAATATTAACATTTAGGGAATCTGAATAAAGGTAAACAGAAACTTTTTATATTATTATTGCAATTTTTCTGTTAAACTAAAATTATTTCAAAATCAAAAGTTAAGAGAAAATAAAAGACAAGGCATTCCTCTCCATTATATCATTTTTCCTATTTTAAAAACTGCCAAAGAGGTGAAGCCAAATAGAGACCTTTCCAGACAAACAAAAACTGAGAAATTTTGTCCTTAGTGGTCCACACTATAAGAAACACTAAAAAGGGAGTTCTTCAGACAGAAGGAAACTGCTCCCAAATGTACACTTGGAAATGTAGGAAGTACTGAAGAGCAAAGGAAAGGGTAAATCACTGGGTAAATGTACATAAATACTGACCACATAAAACAATAATGATAATATATTTTGGGCTTGAAATATATGTAAAAATAAAATACATGACATCAATAGCCCAAAAAATAAGACTAGGTAAGGAAAGTTTAAGTGTTCTAGCATTACTTGACAAGTGACAAAGCACTAATTTTTATCAGAATCACCGAGATAACCATTGAAAGAACAGTCAAAGAATGTATGGCAAATAAGATAAGAGACGAGGAAAATAGAATCATTCTAAAAATACTTCATTAATCAGAAGGAAGGCAAAAGAGAAAAAGGAACATAGAACAGGCAGCACAATTGAAAACCAAATAAAGTGGTAGGTTTAAATGCCTTAATATATTATTATACATATGTCACAACATTAAGTATGCATGGACTATATACTATACACTTTTTATATCCAATTAGAAGTCAAAGATTGACAGATTGAATCTCAAGAAAAACTATATGCTGGTTAAAAGATGCACAACTTAAACATAAAGATGTGTAAGTAAAAAGATGTAAAATTATATAATGTGCAAAAGCTAATATTTTTAAAAAGCTGGGATGTTCTCATATAAACTATCTGCACATAAAAATAAATAAATAATTTTTAAAAATTTAAAAAGCTGGGGTGGTCATATTCATATCATAAAAATATGCTTTAAGGCAAGAAACAAGAGGTAAAAAAGTAAAAAACGATTCTCATAATGGTGAAATGAAAGATATAACAAGAGGCAAAAAATAATTTTCATAAGGTAAAAGGAAAGATACAACTTTACACTATATCTTCTTAATAGTATAGCTTTAAAATATAAAAAGCAAACTTTAATAGAACTAAAAAAAGAAGTGAATGTATCCAAAATTATAGCGAGAAATTTTGAGACACCTCTGTCAGAAGTAGATACAATAAGCAATAAGCAACTCTGAATAATACAATTAACTAGCTTTATTTTATTTTCATGAGTATTTGAACCAAAAACAATAGAATAAACATTTTCAAGTACAAAATATTTACCAAAATTGATCATATGATGGGTCATAAAGCAAGTCTCAACTAATTTCAAAGCATTAAAATCATTCAGGGAAAATAACCTAAAAATTGGTAACAGAAAGATAATTTTTAAATCTCCAAGTATTTGGAAACTAAACAACTTATGAGTCAAAGACATATCCATGATGGAAATTTTAAAATATTTTAAGTAACTAAAACTAAAATACAATATGTTCAATCTTATGGAATTCAGCTATATCCATAATGATAGGGGAAATCTTAGCCTAAAATAAATATTTTGGAAAAAAAAGACAGACTTAAATGCAATGAAAAAAATGTCTATCTCAAGCAGTTAGATAAATGAAAGTAAATTAAATTCAAAAAATGTATATGTAAAATGTTGTAAAGGTAAGAAGTAGAAAATATGCACAGTAGATAAAACCAACAAATCCAATATTTTATTCTTAAAAAAATAAAATAAAATTACAATCCCTATCAAGAGAGATGAAGAAAAAAGAAGGTACGAATGACCAATATCAGGAATACAAAAGAAGCCATTGCTATAGACATTATGGACATAAAAAAGAAAATTAAAAAATACTACAAGTGTTTGTCAATAAATTTGAAAATGCATATAAAATGAATAAATTTTGTAACTTACAACTTGCAAAAGTAACACAAGAAGAAATAGAAAATTTGAATATTACTATACTAGAAAAGAAATGGAATCTGTGATCACAACCTTACCACACAAAAAATCTCCAGACCTGTTGGGCCTTTTAAAAAAACTAACACCACCTTAAAGTGACATTACAAGTGGATTAACGTGGCAGCCACCGGGAGAAAGCAGGGTGGGAGTGTCTGTGGGAACCTTGCCTTAGCCCTTATTGGCCACACTTGTGAACACTGCGTAATTGCAATAGCTAGGTATTGAGACAGGATGCATGCCCTTAACCCTTAAGCTGATTGGAGGAGGTAAAAAACCTGCCTTTGCCATTTACCCTTAAAAGCCAATGCTCGTGTGTTAATAAACAGAACTGCTTGACAGAACCCCCACCGCGGGTCTGAGTGTCCTTTAACTGGGCTGGTTTGGGGCCGGTGGTGTGCTCACCTCTCTTCACGGCTCTCTTCCCCTGTCTCCTTCAAAAGGGGACCGGAGGGAAAGAGGAATCCCAGGCCGTTCGCTCGCCCACTAAAAGGAACGAGGCTAGGGCTGTACGGGTCAGCTGCTGGTGGCGGACCTGACAAGACCTAAATGGTTTCAGCAATGAATTCCTCCAAATACTTTAGAAAACTCTTATACTAATCTTATCCTGTCTCCTTCAAAAGGGGACCGGAGGGAAAGAGGAATCCCAGGCCATTCGCTCGCCCACTAAAAGGAACGAGGCTAAGGCTGTACGGGTCAGCTGCTGGCGGCGGACCTGACAAGACCTAAATGGTTTCAGCAATGAATTCCTCCAAATACTTTAGGAAACTCTTATACTAATCTTACATGAACTCTTCCAGAGAAATAGAGGGACCACTTCTCAGCTCATTTTATAAAGCCAGCATAATCTTCATACCAAAACCTGACAAATGCAATTCAAGAAGGAAATGTATAGGCCAATTTCCCTCATGAACATAGACACAAAAATTTTAAGCAAAGTATTAGGAAGTAAAATCTAGTAGTATATAAAAGGAAAAAACATCATGACCAATTGCAATTTATTCAAAGAATACAAGGTTGGTTTAACAATACCAAATCAATCAGTATAACTTACCACTTTAACAAAATAAAGAAGAAAAATAATATAATCTTACATACAGGCAAAATATTCAATAAAATTCAACATCAATTTATGATTTAGAAAAAAAACCCTTGGCAAATTAGGAATAAATGGGAATTTTCTTAATTCAATAAAAGATATTCACAAGAACCTATTAGAAACATCAGACTATGCTGAAGTTTGGAAGATTTCCTTCTCACCCTCATCCCGGAGCCTAGAGGTCAGGAATGAGATAAGAATAAATGCTACCACCACTTATGTTTAACATTGTAAATCTTACAATTGAAAACAATCAGAAATATGTGTGTGTGTATATATATATTTATGCACACATGTATATATATATATATACACACACACACATATTTCTGATTGTTTTCAATTGTAAGATT
>NW_007727423.1:370933-371732 GCF_000696425.1 Galeopterus variegatus | reverse complement strand
TATATATATATATACACACACACACATATTTACGTGAACACATACATACATTTTTAATTTCATTATAACAATATGTAAGTTATAAATATTGACAAAAGAAATAAAATTGTCATTATTCACAGATGACATGACTGCATACATAAGAAATCCAAAGAATTGTTCAAACATCTATTAGAATTAATAAGAGGATTTAGCAACGAATCCATACAAGATCAATGTGCAAAAACAAATGTACTTCTACATACTAACAACAAACTATGAAAGATTATTTTTTTTAAAGATACCATTTCCTGAAGCACCTAAAACCTTGGAATAAATACAATAATACATATTCAGTACCCCCGTATATATGTATTTATGTGTATAAATGATCAACAAAAAGTATTTATGTATGTTTACATAAGGCATTCTTCTGTCTTTTATTATTTATACACATAAATACCCAACAAAAAGACATACAAGAATGCCTTATGTAAACATACATAAATGTTCACAGCAGCACTATTTGTAATAGCTAAATGTCAGTAACAACCCAAATGCTCATAATAAATAAGACAAATTGCATTATATTCATACAATGAAATATTAAACAGCAACAAAAATTAATAAATTACTGCCACAATAACATGAGTTTTACAAACATAATGTTGAGTGAAAGAAGCCAGATAAAAGGGAGTATATAGTATATGATTCTATTTTTATAAAATTCAAAACAGACAAAACTTATGGATGTTAATAGAAATCAGGATATTATTACCTTTGGGAAAGACAGGTAGTGACTTAAAAAGAGCACAAGAGG
>NW_007727423.1:360966-369710 GCF_000696425.1 Galeopterus variegatus | reverse complement strand
GGAGCGCCGCCGCGCTTCCCAAGCGGCGCACTATCCAGTGCACCACCGGGCCGGCCCGAAGCATGGATCTATAACCATAATCAATCCTCTTCTCTTCTCTGTTTTCTCTCCAATTCTACCCACCCCCAACAACTATATCTGCAGCAGCATCATCACGGTTGTGTTGCCTCAATTTCCCCAAATCAGCCACCCTTTGAGAAGTGGAAATACAAAAGTTTTTATAAGCATAATATTTGTTGGTCACCAGTGCTCAAAATGGCCCTTTTTGCCAAGACTAGTTTAATCAACCAATCTTTTAGGTAATTGATGAGAGAACAAACATGTGCACAAAGAGTGTACATTATTTTTTCTTAAATTTGCCTTATCTACACATCTTGGAGGCAAATGTGTCTATACTCTTACATACCTGCCTTTCATTAGCCAGAGTATCTGTGTACCTAAAATTATCCTCAAGTCTCTCCTATCCTATCCCGAAAAACAAAAGCAAAAAAAAAAAAAACAAAAAACAGTCAAGCTAGTACAGTAAATCCACTTGGTAATCCCCAAATCTCCATCCCTCCTTTACTCTGAATATTTAACAATGATAGTTTAAAATTTCTAAATGTCTTTAGTAAAAAAATAATATAAATATCTTTCTGGTTCAGATATGAAAAAGAAATCCATAATAATGAAAGCAAGTTGCAGCTCTCAGCATCCTATGCTCCAAGAAACAAGCGTTGGTCACTGGGAAATCAGCTGCTGCAGAAGAGTAAGAGCAAAAGCAGCCATGCATGTAGGAACCTACACTCAGGCTCAGTGCTGCAAACATGAGTTGTTTCTATCTGTGAACAGAGATTAAAATAAAAAAGCTGTTGGCCTTGGTATATTTTCAAGTCAGGAAGTGTGATGCCCACAGCATTGTTCTTTTTGTTCAACATGGCTTTGGCTGTTCAGGATCTTTTGTGGTTCCATACAAAATTTAAGACTTTTTTCTATTTCTGTGGAGAGTGTCATGGTGTTTTAATGGGGATTGCACTGAAAATGTAGATTGCTTTGGGTAGTATAGACATTTTAATGATATTAATTTTTCCAACCTGTGAACAGGGGATATTTTCATTAATTTGTGTCTTCTTCAATTTCTTTCATCAGTGTTTTGTAGTTTTTGTTATAGAGATCTTCCATCTCCATGGTTAAATTTACTCTGAGGTTTGTTTTTGGTTTTTGGTTTTGTTTTGTTTTGTTTTGGTAAGCAATAGCTTACCAAATGGGATTACTTTCTTGATTTCTTTTTCATATAGTTCATTAATGGCATATAAAAACACTATTGATTTTTGTATGTTGAATTTGTATCCTGCAACTTGACTGAATTCATTTATTTGTTCTAGTTGTTCTTTGGTGGAGTCTTTAGGGTTTTCTTTTTTTTTTTTTTCTTAATTTGATTTTGTCGACATACAATGTGGTTGATTATTGTGGCCCATTACCGAAACTTCCCTCCCTCCTCCCTCTCCTCCCTCCCTCCCAACAATGTCCTTTCTGTTTGCTTTTCATATCAACTTCAAGGAATTGTAGTTGTTATGTCTTCTTCCCCCCCCACCTGGTTTTTGTGTGTGTGTGTCTGAATTTATTTATTTATTTTTAGCTCCCACCAATAAGTGAGAACATGTGGTATTTCTCTTTCTGTGCCTGACTTGTTTCACTTAATATAATTCTCTCAAGGTCCATCCATGTTGTTGCAAATGGCAGTATTTCATTCGTTTTTATAGCTGAGTAGTATTCCATTGTGTAGATATACCACAATTTCCGTATCCACNGATGGCTGTAGGTGTGTGGGTTGATTTCTGGATTCTCTATTCTATTCCATTGATCAGTGCAGGGTTTTCTATATATACGATCATGTCATCTGTAAATAGTAGCCAAAACAGCATGGTACTGGCATAAACACAGATGCTAGACACATAGACCAATGAAAAAGAATAGAGAGCCTAGAAATAAATCCATGCACTTACAGCCAACTGATTTTCCACAAAGAAATCAAGAATGTACAGTGGGGAAAAGACAGCTTCTTCAATAAACAGTGCTGGGACAACTGTATATCCACATGTGGAAAATTGAAATTGAGACCCCTATGTCTCACTAGACACAAAAATCAACTCAAAATGGATTAAAGGCTTAAATTTAAGATCCAAAACTATGAAACTACTAGAAGAAAACATAGGAGAAATGCTTCATGAAATTGAAGTGGGCAAGGCTTTTTTGAACAAAACTTCAAAGGCACAGGCAACAAAAGCAAAAATAGACAAATGGGATTGCATCAAACCAAAAGCTTCTGCACAGCAAAGGAAACAATATAAGAAGTGAAGAGACAACCTACAGAACTGGAGAAAGTACTTGCCAACTATGCATCTGACAAGGGGCTAACATCCAAAATATATAAGGAATTCAAACAACTCAATAGCAAAAAAAAAAAAAAAAAAAATCTGATTTTAAAAATGGGCAAAAGACCTGAATAGACATTTCTCTAAAGAAGACACAAATGGCCAACAGGTATATGATGAAATGCTCAATGTCCTGGAAATGCAAATAAAAATCACAATGAGATATCATTTCACTCCAGTTAGAATGGCTACTCTGAAAAAGACAGAAAATAACAAATGCTGGTGAGGATGCAGAAAAAAGGGAACTCTCATACAATGTTGGTGGGAATGTAAATTAATACAGCCATTACGGAAAACAGTATGGAGCTTCCTCAAAAACTAAAAATAGAGCTATCTTATGATCCAGCAATCCCATTACTGAGTACATATCCAAAGGAAATTAAATCAGAATATCAAAGAGTCACCTGCACTCCCATGTTCATTGCACCACTATTCACAATAGCCAGGAGATGGGATCAACCTAAACGTCTATTAACAGATGAATGGATAAAACTAATGTGATATGTACATACAATGGAATATTATTCAGTGTAAAAGAGGATGAGATCCTGTCATTTTCAGCAATATGGATGGAACTGGAGACTATCATGTTAAGTGAAGTAAATCAAGCACAGAAAGACAAATACTACATGATCTCACTTATATAGAGAATCCAAAAAAAAAAAGGTGGTTCTTATAGAAGTAGAGAGTAGTAGAATAATGGGAAGGAAAGGTGGAAGGGAGGGTAAAAGATGTTGGTCAACAGGTACAACATTACAGATAGTCAGGAAGAATAAGTTCTGGTGTTCTAGGGTGACTGAAGCTAAGAGTATTGTATTGTATAATTCTAAATAGCTAGAAAAGAGGATCTTGACTGTAATTACCACAAATAAATTATAAATGTTTAGGTGATGAATATGCTATCTACCCTACGTGGATCATTATACACTATATGCATGTATTGAAACAACACACTGTACTCCCTAAATATGTACAATTATAAATAAATAAACAAATAAGTTGTTGGCCTTTGATCACAAGAAAGAATAGAGGCTTCCAGAATTAGATGTGTAATATCTCTAAGCCAATAAAAGACATTTTTCTGAACTGGAAACTCTGAGAGCCCATAGGGAAGCAACTTAAATCACCAAAGATTGCATCAAAGGAGAGAAGAAAATCTCTCACCTAAGATGAGCTTGAACGTTAAAATTTAAAACCTTACAAAGAAAGCCAAGCCATCAAGTGAAACCCCCAGACTCAACAAAAGGGAGAATTGATTCCTAAAGAAAGAAAACAATAAAGCAATATGAAAGGATTTTAAAATAAAGATTTTAATATCCTCAAACTGATAGAAGGAAAATCCTTCAATTACAAAAAACAAGGAATTATAAATTTATAGGTAGAGATAAAAACAAAAACAGGTTGGTATAGTAAAAACTCAATTATAAATGCTAGAAATAAAAAAAAAAATACCAAGGGAAAAATTCAGAAGACAGAACAAACTTTAGACTGGATCCAGTTAAGAAATTAGTTATTGGACCACTACTGAGGAATTCACCCTTGAATCTTGGCTCTCTCCAACATGTCTCCCTTGAACTCCTGGGCTTCTCATTTTCATGCTCTCTTTTTCAGTCCCATCTTCAAAAGTTATTAAAGTCCTGGTAACGAGTTCCAAGTTTTTAATCTCCAGAAAACACCTCTACCAAATGCGTAGATAGATACAATATACAAATAGATAGCATAACCAGTTGCCTGATGGACATGTTCATCTGGATGAACTTTGGCATCTCAAACCCCACACATTCCAAACTCAGCTCAAAATTCTCTCTCCACATGTAATCGGCTCTTTTTCTCTATATCCCCGTCTCAGTAGTTGACACTACTGTTTACTCATTTATCCAAGTAAGAAGCCTGAGAGTCATCCTTCACTCCCTTCTCTCTACCACCTCCTAAGAACATTTCTGAACTCCATGCTCATTGCTCCATCCTAATGCAAGCCCTTGCCATCTTTTACTGGACCCCTTCTATCTCTGTAGCTCTTTGGTGGTCTCTTGCCTTGAGTTTGAGACTTGCTTACACATCCTTCAGACAGCTGCTAGTGAAATAAGAACTAAAGAATTAAAATTATAACATTGTTTTATTTTTATTTATAAAACTGTTCAATGTCTCTCCATTAATCCAAAATAAAGCAAAAGTAAACACATAGTCAAATAAGGAAAGGTATCCTAAGAGTAAGAAATGGTATGATTCAGGAGCTGTCAGGTTAGCTCAGTTGTTTAGAATGTAGTACTAATAACACCAAGCTCCAGGGTTCAATCCCTGTACCAGGCAGGCCAAAAAAAAAAAAAAAAGGTATAATTCAACTATTAGTTCCTTAAAGGCAGATACCATCTTTCTTATCTTTGGAGCTGCAGTTTCTGGCTCATCAATAAATGTCTAATGAATAATTTTGTGAATGAATAAAGGACTGAATATAGAAATAAGGTTAACATTCAGGCAACTCTAGTTTTTGTGGTCCTGTTTATATAAGCTCTACTTCCTGTCTCTCTAGCATTCAAAAGAGACAATTTGAGGTTGACACGACTACAAAAAGAAACATGAAATACAACAAAAATAAAGAGGCTATGTTTGTCTGAAATTATAAAGAACAGTGAGATTAGGAACTCAAGCTCCAGAGAAAGACAGACCTGGGTTTAAATTCCAGCTTCACCATTTAATTACCATGTGACTTTGAACAATGGCTTACAGTCTCTTAGTCTTGATTTCCTCATCCGTAAAAATGGAGACAGAGACAGTACCTGCCTTCCTGTGTGAACAAAACGAAATGATTCATGCAAATTATTTAGCAGGTTCAGATTCCCAGTGGGTTCTATAAATATTAGATGCTATAATTTTCTTTATTCAATATTTTCTAGGTATCTCAGATAGTTATCTCTTAGAACACTGGAATTTAATGACTGGTCCCAGGCAAGGAAGGTCTGCCACGGAAGTGCCTTCGGACAAACTGAGAAGCCTTTAGAATTGCTCCAACAATGACCATGTTTCAGTTCTTTTGTAAATTGTTTTTGTAACTCTTGTTAATATAATTATTAGTAACTTACAGCTCTTCCTAGTTTATCAGCTCCTTGTATCTTCACTCACTTCTAGCCCACAACAAATCTTTAGCCCATCATACTCTACTGAAAGTGGCTTTTCTTTTAAGGACAGCATTGATTCATAGAGACAACTTTAAAAGGTAAAGCATCTGATTATCTGGTCCATTTGATCTTGCTTCTATGTTGACTCTCTTTCTACATTTGGATTAGTTTTTAATTAAATAAAAAATGTCAATTATATAAAGATAAAAACCCCATTAGCAAATGCAAATGCTTAGTGAGATGGTGCTCTTTCTTGGCCCACTGCCTGATCTAGGAGCCCAGAATGTGCACCCATCAACTTTATCAGGGAGCCCAATAGGGCTACTTTCAACATCAAATCTTGGTTTTCAAAGCATACAAAACCTAGGGTTTGCTTTTCCTAATTTACTTGATTTCCATGACTTGATATTGAAATCATATGAAACCTAGAGTTTGCTTTCCCTAATTTACTTCAAATTATATACTTTAGGTTATTTACCTAATGGAACATTACACAGCAATAAAAAAACAAATTAAAAAAGCAACAAACAATGGTCTAAATAAATCCTAGCAATATAATAGTCAAGATAAAAAGTAAATCCCAAAAGATCATTGTAGTAGTCTGTTTCTGTTGCTTATAATATAAATACCAGAAACTGGGTGATTTATAAAGAAAACTAAATTTATTGCTTACAGTTTCAGAGAATGAGAAGTCCAAAGTTCAGGAAACACAACCAGGGAGGATATTCTTTGGTGGCTTTAGAGTGACACTTGGGTCTCACATGGCAGAAAATGATGGAACAGTGGTTCCGGTCAAGATGGCAGAACATACAGTCCCCAGCATCACTCTCTCCCACAAATCAACCAATTTACAACTATAAAAATGTAACAACAGCCAAGCTGGGGCTGCTAGAGCTCAAGGGAAGAGGAGGAGAGACCTACGGAGTTCATGAAGGTGGGAGAAGCCATGAAGAGAGAAAGAAAAAACCGCTTGGAACATTTTGGGCCACAGCTGCTTTAAGGCTGGAGCTGCTGAGAGCATGGAGCAGGAGCTGGCAGAAGCTGCAGCTATGCCCTTCAGATGGAGTTGCTTGGAGGCAGCAGGCAAGAAGAGGCCCTGGGTGGCCCCCAGGACAGCAAGATCACTAATAGGATTCCCGTTGACCCACACAGAAGCGAGGAGCCAGAACAGCTGAAAAAAGGAGCCATTCAGAGGATGGTGAGTCACTGCAAGGGACCGGCGAACAGCCCATCCCATGGGGTGTTTGCAGCACAAGTGGTGGTGGAGACAGGCCTACCAGGAGAACACCGGGACACACTAAGTTCAGCTGATTTGTCCCCAATCAGCACAGGATCACTCAGAGGAGGCTGGTCAAGAATACAGAATTGCATGGGGTGCAGTTTGCTGAAAAGACTCAGGCCCAGATCAGAGTTTCTACACAATCCAGATGCACCAGGTCTCTGGAGAGCTGGAAGTACCTATAAGGTCAACCATCAAACCCTGAACTGCACAAAAAGCCTTCCTTAGGGAAACAGCACCAAAGCAGAAATTTAGCTCAACCACACAGCTCAAGTATGGTTCCAACAGGAAGTTCCCCCATTTTAGAAGTAAGTAAAGGACAAAAAATTAGTTCCGGCCCAGGCACACCACCAGCACTTCGGAGCCCACCCAGGGACCTAAGGAATAGAGGGACCGGACCCCACTCTCACATCCAGGCACACCACCAGCAACTTGGGGCCTACCAAGGGACCCAGGGTCTAGATCCAGGGACAGGACCGCCCCACCCACAATCAGGCATGCTGCCAGCACTGCAGTGCCCCACCTGGGGGCCTGGGTACTTGGGGCTTGGGGCCAGGGACCAGACACCCCCACCCACAACCAGGCACACCGCTAGTGCCAAGGAGCATGCCAAAAGCATCACCTCCAGGTGGGTGGCCCACCACAGCCACCACAGTAACCATGGCTGCCGCAAAATTGGCTAGACATCACAACCACCATGCAGATGGTCCACCAGCATTGACACAAGGGTCACCAGCAGAGTCCTAAGAAAAGAAGATGTCTCTCCCCACAAAGCCCATTCCAGAGTGACCGATGAAGCATCTGCTCTATGATAATATTGGGGGACCCAAACACACCTCTCAGCATTGGACAGATCATCTAGGCAACAAATCACCAGAGTAACCATTGGTCTTTCAGAGGGAGAGAAGAAATATAGGGTTATCAGTGGTGGGAGGGGTGAGGGAGAGGGGGATAGGGAGGGATTGGACAAGGGACATAAAGAAAAGAGTAAGTAATATTTGTAACAATATACATACTAGTAATATTGATTTGATCAACATACGTCAACATTAGATCCCAAAAATATGTATAATCAACTGTGATTCAATAAAAAAAAAGAAAGAAAGAAAAGAAAATGGTGGAGCAGAGGAAGAGAACTTCTCATGTGCTCTTCTTTTAAAGCCTTCAGAACCACACCCCTGACCACCATTATTAATCTATTCACAACTGCACGGTCCTACAATCTAATCACCTCTTCAAGTCCCTACCTTTCAATTATCATAATAGGATTTCCCATCCTCAACAGTTACGGTGGGGGTTAAGCTTCTAATATAGGGACTTTGGGAAACACAATTCAATCAATTCACAGCAATCACATACCACATAATACCCTTTTTTTTTTTAAAGCTAAAGCAACTATAATTAAAATATATAACTTTTAGAGTTACACATTGATGGAGTTTGGATGTGTTGTCCCTCCCAAAACTCATGTGGAAATCTGATCCCCAATGTGGCCGTGTTGGAAACTGATTGAGTCATGGGGGCGGATCCCTCATGAATGGATTAATGCTCCCCTAGGGGAGGGGGTTAGTGAGTGAGTTCTCACTCTATCAGTTCCCACGACAGCTTGTTGTTTATAGGACCCTGGCACCGCCTCTCTCTGTCTCTCTTACTTCCTTTCGCCAAGTGATCTGCTTGTACCCACCAGCTGCCTGCCACTTTCTGCCATGAGTAGAAGCAGCCTGAGGCCTGTGCCAAATGCACCCATCCCAGAATCGTAAGCCAAATAAACCTCTTGTCTTTGTAAATTACCCAGTCTCAGGTATTCTGTTATAGCAACACAAAACGGACTAAAACACACATATATAGATGCAATGAAAAGTACATGAAAGGGGCAGGAAGGGAGTAATGAACATAGGATCAAGGCCACTGATTACCATTCATGGGCAGAGGCTA
>NW_007727423.1:338983-360807 GCF_000696425.1 Galeopterus variegatus | reverse complement strand
CAGGAAGGGAGTAATGAACATAGGATCAAGGCCACTGATTACCATTCATGGGCAGAGGCTAGAAGATGGGATAGGGAGGAGAGACTACCTGATTAGATAAAGGTTATTGTTAAAGACTGGCTTTGGTTTAGAGTAGCAAATTTATGGATGCTTCTTTCATTATTAAAAATAATTATATCAGTTTGTGTTATCAGTCAGCATCTATTCAGGAAAACAGAAACCATACCAATTATTTTAACAGAGAGAATTTAATATAGGGAATTGTTTAAATTAGTATCTGTGGAATTAAAAAGCAAAAAGAGAATATGACAGTAACACATATATGTTAACTGCAGGAATCAGCTACCACTCTTGGGGCCAGAAGAACAGAAGGAAAAAGTCAGGATTACCAGAACCTAGGAAGGAGGCCTACCCAGCATGTGCTGATCCTCCTGGGGGCATGATAAAGCTAGTACTGAAAATGCTAGAAGAAGCTGGAAACTGGAATCAACTGATGCTGTTAGGATGAGAGGCCATTGTTGAAGCAATTGACAGTAAGAGCAAGCAAAACAGGAAAGAGCAAGCCTCTTTGCCCGCCTCCTGCCTCTGGGCTCTCTCTGCAGCCCTTATTGGTGGAACACAAGGAACCAGCTGCTAGGGTGACTGTAACTAATTTCCCTAGCCAGCAAAGAGGATCTTGAATGTTATGACCACAAAGAAATGATAAATGTTCAAGTGATAGATATGCTAATTATTCTGATTGGATCATTTATCCAATACATGCATGTATTGAAACAACAAACTATAACCGATAAACATGTACAATGAAAATAATTTAAAATTTAAAAAAAGGAGTCAGCTAGCCAAGGAGGAATATGGATAGCAAAATCCCAGCCCAGGAAGCACAGGGTAGAGAAGGATGGGTTTGGAGCTGAGAAACACTAGCTTATTAAACGGTACAGAGGGGTGAGCTAAGTTACGCTTTCTGACAATCCGAAATCTCAAACACAATAAAAATGTATTTCCTGCTCATTCAACATGTCCAGTGCAGGTGAGCAGGAAGGCTCTGTTCATCACAGCCCCTCAAGGACCCAGGTTTACGGGAGTTTCCACCCTTGCCATCGCAGTGAGAAAGGTGTGTGGTGGATCACACACTTGCTTACAATGCGTCTGCTTGGAAATGATACACATCACTTCTGGCTACATTTTGTCAGCCAAAGCAAGTTACATGACCATGTCACATTTCAGAGCATGTGGGGAAATGCAATCAACCATATGCCCAGAAGACCAAGAGCCAGAAATATCTGATGAATAGCCGCACTAAGAAAATAAATAACAATGCTCCATTTATCTACTAATAATGAGAATGTTTCATAAACCAATAATTACAATTAACACAATTTGGGCACCTGAAATTAAAAATAAACATATAGTCGTTAAATTAACATTTTGTTATGCTAAACATAAGTGTTCCATAGGAGCCATAGTGAGACATGTCCACTCTCCTAGAGAGTTTAATGATTCACACTGCATATCTGCAACATTGCCTTTAAAATTTTGTCCTCCAAACCAAAGCAGTAAAGGGAGAACATGTTGATAATTTTAAAGACATTTTTAGCATATTTAAAGAAAATAATTCGACAATGCAAGGGTCCTAGACATGGAAAAATCTTGAGTCCCAATATAGGTCTCTCTGACAGGACTGTAGTAAACAAGGCTGAATTAGGCCAATGTTTCAAATAGGTTTAATTTCAAGTGTCGGTTTCTAGTGCTTGGCAGTGGTGGGCCCACCACCCAGCCTCCTTACACTACACTCCTACCTTGTTTCCCCCAATGCAGCCATCAGTTGCTTCTTGAACCTCTAAGAGGCCACATTTTCTAATTGGGTATGGTCAGTAATCATGTTTCACCTTTACCTTTAACAAGTCAAGAATCACATATTTGAATCTCCACATCTCTCCTCCCAATGCAGCCATCAGTTGCTTCTTGAACCTCTAAGAGGCCACATTTTCTAATTGGGTATGGCCAGTAATCATGTTTCACCTTTACCTTTAACAAGTCAAGAATCACATATTTGAATCTCCACATCTCTCCTCTGCATGACTAATTTTTTGAGGCATAGATTTGCATTTTTCTTCTCTAAACACTTTGCAGTTTGGCCTGTATCTTTGAAGTGGTGAGGTACACAGAATGGAAGACAGCACATACCTGCCAGTTTCACGCTTCCAGAAATAGGTCTCTTGGAAGAGGCAGAAAAGTGTAGAAAGGTTTTCATTTTCCTATCATGGGAGCTACTGTCCTGCCCCCTTCTATTTTTTAGCTAGCATATAGTTAATAAGACAATCCGGTTGAGCCACGGTGTTCAGGCAAGTGTATTTGTTAGCAAAGACGTGCTAATGAGCAGCCAGACACTCATGATGTGCTAAAATATTTCAAAATGGCTCTCTCCCAAGCTCAAAATGTTAAACCCCCAGCCTGTCCTGAGCAGAGCAAGAGTGAAAGTGAGAGTGGGGGTGGGAGAGCACGGGGCAGGGGGTGCATTATGCACAGTGAGAGCAGTTATAATGACCAGAGTCACCTTGACACGTCCTGACATCCTCCAACCCCAGTATTCATAAGGCTGGACAACTTCAGTTCTCAGGATTCTTATTTTACAGGCATTAACCCCTTGGCATTATTTCAACTAATTATCCTTCCAACACAGCACCAGCAGGTGTGACTTAGATGCTATGTTTGGCAGGACTCTGGAAACTTCAGGTGGCAGAAGTCCAGTTCAAACTGCTTAGGCAGGAAAGGTCCATTTTGACTCACAAAGCTAAAAGAGTGTTTGATATGACTGGATCCAAAACTTCAACTATGTAGTCAGGAACCTGGCTCTGCACCTTTCTAACCTGCTCTCCTCTGCTTGGCTTCATTCTTGGGCAGAGTCTTAAAGTATGGTGGCAAAATTAGCCACTATCAGCTCCAGCTCCCTTCTGCCCTTAGAAGCCCCAGCAGAAGAGAGCACACTTCTTCCCTCCAAGCTCCAACAAAAGTACAAGCCAATAAAAATTTTTTAAAAATAAAAAGTACAAGCTCTGTGGCCAAGTACTGTGAAACATCCTTGAAGTCAAGATCAGTCATTCTTGCCCACACCACTTGGGCTGAGAGTGATAAAGGGGTAGTTGCACTAGTTGAAAAATCAAGGAATGGATATATGAGCAAAAAAAAAAAACCCCCAATATATGCCCAGTTCTGGGATGAGTGATTTAAGGATGCTCCTGACACTAAGAGTTCTCAGGCAATGTCCAGTCAATCCCTCAGGCCCATTCAATAGTACAAAAAAATAGCAAAAAATAAATTGAAGATGTAGTAAAAGGAAAATAACCATATTCTGCTTTATTTTTAGTATCATGGAAGGAAGGAAGGAACGGAAGGAGGGAGAGATGAGGGGACGCAGGGAGGAAAGGAGGAAGGGAGGAACCCAAGTATCACTTTAAGATCTAAATAAAATAGACTCTAAGCTCTATGACTTAAGTTATAAGAAGCCCAATACCTGTTCCAAGATTAGTGTGAATTTCTGGGATGTTTCTGTTTTAGTGGTGAAGTCACAAGATGGCCTGAGCTCCCTTTTGCATTCTCTACAGTCTTTGTCACACCTTACTTCTATCTGCTAACATCTTTCTATGCATCAAAAAAAGGCAAACAGTTCAAGGCAAGCTTCCCAGACTTCATTGGCTTGTGGATACTGGCTGTAATACTCCAAATGGCAGGACCAAAGAAACTGTCTCTCGGAATTCCCAAATCTGCAGCAAACACCAGGATGTCCCTGGAGTCTCAGGGCACACCTCTCTACTCACTAATGCAGTAATGGGAACACCCATCCTTCTGCCTACAGCCCCTCTCTCCTCAGGGTTTAAACCCAAGTACGTAAAACCAGCATGAGGACCATAGCTGAGGCAAACACCACACTCTCCTCCCCTCTTACCCTGAGCTTTTAAGGAAAGCTTTTTCCTTCTTTCAACAAGCAAAATCCTTCAAGTAAATTCATTCAAGCAGATCCACACTCCGTTCTTTCACCAGGTGACCAAACATTCCCAGACACTTAGGAATACCAACTTAGACCCCAGCCAGGATCTCTGCTAAGCACTGACAAACAGCAGACTGACTCCCTCGCTGTGCATGAAAGGTGTCCTTTGGAGTTACAGTAATTTGATACTGGGTCTTCCCGGATTACTTTCTTCCCCTGTCTCACCATTAACACTTAATGGCTCTGACTGCTTTGTAAAGTATCTCTCATAAATTAACTCTATGAGGCATCATTGCTTTACCACTAGAAACGCCAGATTGCATTTTGTCAAGGTCTTTTTTATTATAATTATTTTTCCCTCCTTTTTATTACTTTTAATCTTAAATACATTTTGCTTCTGTTTGGATCCACAGCCCCAGTCCAGATTATCAACTTTATTTCTGTATTTCTATCTATCACTCTCCTTCACCTCCTTCCCCAGCTGCTATGGTCTGAATGTTTGTGCCCCTTCAAAATTCATATGTTGAAATCTTGTCACCAATGTGATAGTAATAGGAAGTAGGACTTTTGGAAGGTGATAAGGTTATGAGGGTGGAGGCTTCATAAATGGGATTCGTGCCCTTATAAAAGAGGCCCCAGAGATACACCTTGCCCCTTCTACCAGGTGAGGTTATAGCAAAAAGGCAGCTGTCCATGAACCAGGAAGGAGGCCCTCACCAGCTGCCGAATCTGCCAACACCCTGACCTTGGACATCCACATTCTGTTGTTTATAAGCCATCCGATCCGTGAAATCTTGCTATAGCAGCCAGAATGGACTAAGACAGCAACCTGCGAAGTAGTTACACATATAACAAAGCACCAGTGAGGACATCATCAGTCTTCTCAATGCAGCAGCAGCAGCATGTGCCATTGAGTGTTTTAGTCCAAAGTTCATCGGGCAAGGAAAAATAAGACCCAGACGCAAAGGACAAGGAGAGCTTCGAACACCCTACACTATCTGCACAGAATGGATCGAATTAAAAGTTTATACGCCACGGAAGGCACAGTGCCATAGCTCACCACGAGTCAGATGGGATGAGTGGAAATGCTAGCAGCACAACACTAAATAAGGAGCGGTGGTGAAGGAACGGCAGCATAGTCTGGGCAGCCAGACGCTGTGCAGAATACAGAGGTACAACTCCTGCTCCCAGCATATTAAAGTGTCAAAAAAAAAAAAAAAAAAAAAAAAACTAGAGAAGCTCTCATCTAAAAGGCACATTATCCTTTTGAGAAAAAGCGGCAGATAAGGAGCAGAAATTAGAGACCTACTTACTTTCTTTCCATCCAAAGTACTGAAGTAAGCTAGGAACAGCTTTCCAGTGCTCTCATTCCCTACTTGACAACGTTCTGAGGAAATGTAATGCTCTTCGTTATTTAATGTCTCATCTACAGTGCCTTGTCAGAATTCACCTGGGAGATTTTACAAGCAAGACTGATGCAGCAAATCTCTGGTGGCTGAGAAATGTCATTTACTATTGCAATTAGAAATGGAGATTCTATGAAAAGAAAAATTAAAGAACAGGAACTTGAACCAGAGCTAAATCAGATATTTGATAGGGCAAGTTTCGGAATCCAGATTTTAACTTAGTAAAGGTTAACAGAGACTTCACAATGACCTGTGGTTTGACGTCTTCCCAGGGAGTACTAGAAAGATCTGTATAGGGGTGGAAATGTGAGGGAGTTACAGAGAGTTCAGATTCCACTCCTCGAGGAAGGCATGGAGAAAAGAGACCAGAGATGCTCTCTTAACCTGGTTTATTGAGTGAATTTATTGCCTACTTTGTTCTTTAACACCTCTACTACTTAATCCTTCCCCACTTTCTCTTAATACACAACAAAAATCAACTTGAAAAATAAACAAACAAGACCCACACTTTGTAGTTACCTGGCATATATATCTAAGAAATAGCTGTTGATGGGGAAATCAAAAGAGGGAGAGAGTAAAAAAGAAAGGAGGAGAAGGAGGGAGGGAAGTAAAGGAAAGGAAAAGAGAGGAAAATAATAAACTCAATAATCCTCATGTTCCATTGTAAAAAACATTACCACTTTACTTTCTGAAAGAAAAATTGGGCTGTCAAAACATTTTATCCTGACTTATGAATTTATGTATATTTAAAATATGCAAAGGTATAAATGCTAGGTCACTTCTGTAAACCCTTAATGCACCAATTTTATTAAGAAAGAACAAAACTATATAGAAACAGAATTATTCTGGAAAGCTTAATAGAAATGTCTCAGTATTTCATGAGGGTGTGGCTCTACAGTGGTTTTGTAGAGTCCTTTTCCTAAAGAACATTTGTGCTAAACTTCCTAGTCCAAGCTAAGTCAGAAACTATAACACGTTAATAGGAACTGACCACCTCTGTCTCCTACACACTCCTTTCTTGTAAAAAGGTTACCTTTTTTTAAGAAAGAAAGAAATGTGCTTTAAGGATTGACTTCATTAGAGGCAATTGAACTACTTTTTGAATTTAAAGAAAAATATGATTTCTTGAGTTTCTGAAAACAAAAACACTAGAAAGAAGTACAGACTTAGAAAAATAAAAGTAGAAGTAGCAAACATTTTGATCAGTTCATTTTCTGTTGGCTTTAAAAGGTCAGATTTGCAGTTTGTCAGCCGCTGCTCTCCTCTTTATCACAGGCAGATAATATCTAATATAAAGGAAGCCCTAGTCATCTAAAATTTTAGAGTTTAAACTTAACGTTGTGAGAGTAGAGAAATAAACCTCAGGAAAAGCTATGTATTACAAGATATATGAATAAACTCTGCCTCAGTTCATTTGGGCTGCTATAACAAAAATACCTTAGACTAGATCATCTATAAACAATAGAAATCTTTTGCTCACAGTTCTGGGGGGCTGGGCGGTCCAAGATCAAGGTGCCAGCAGATTGGGTGTCTGGTAAGAACCCATTCTCTGCTCAGGATGGCAACTTGTTGCTGTGCCCTCACGTGGTGGAAGGGGCAGAAGGGACAAGCATGCTCCTCAAACCCTTTTATAAGGATGCTAATCCCATTAATGAGAGCTCCACTCTTATAACATAATCACTTCCCAAAAGCCCCACCTCTTTATAATATCACATTAGAAATTAACTTCCAGCATATAAATTTTGGGGGATCACCAACATCCAGACCACAGCATTTTGCCCCCGCCCCCCACCAAAATTCATGTTCTTCTCTCATGCAAAATACATACATTCATTTGAATATCCGCAAATGTCTCAACTCAAAACTCTAAAGACCAGAGTCTCATCTAAGCATCATCTAAATTGGATATGGATGAGACTCAAGGGACAATTCATCCTGAGGCAAATTCCTCTCCAGCTGTGAACCTGTGAATTCAAACAAGTTATGAGCTTCCAAAATACAATGGTGGGACAAGTATAGGATAGACATTTCCATTCCAAATGGGAGAAATACAAAAAAAAATGAGTAACTGGTCCCAAGTACAAAACCAAGCAGGGCAAACAACGTTAAATCTTAAGGCTTGAGAATAATCTTCTTTGACTCCATGTTCTTCCTTTTAGATATTTTGTGGTATTGAGACCCTGAGACACCACATAACCCCCTCCCTCCACGGATTTGCAGGGCACAGCCCATTGCCACAGCCTTCATGCATTGGAGTCACATGGCTGCAGCTCTCCCAGGCTGGAGTTGCACAGTGGTGGCTCTATCAGTCTGATGTCTTGAGGGCAACCTTGCCCCACACTTCTGCTGGGCATTGTCATAGTGGAAGCTCTGTACCATGGCCCTGACTTTATGGCTCTTCTGGGTATGTCCCTTGTGGGGGCTGTCTGTGTGACCCAATACCTGTGGGAGTCCTTTTCCTGGGCCCTGAGGCTCTCTGGGAATCCTTTGAAATCTAGATAGAGATAGACATATCCCCAATAGCTCTTGCTCTCTGTACATCTGCAGAGTTAGCACCACGGGGACGTTGCCATGGTTTACCAATTCTGCCCTCCAGAGGGAGGGCCACTGCAGCCCACATTGTACCTTAGCCTTGCAAGAAATGTTAAAGAGGTTGTTTAGAGAGAAGTAAAACGATGTAAGTCAGAAACGTGGGTCTACATAAAGAAAGTAAGAGCACTGGAGAAGGAATAAGTGAAGATGAAATAAAACCTTTTATTTTTCTCATTTTTAATTGATCTAACAGATAAGAGCTTGTCCAAAATAATAGCAAGAATTTGTTCAAATATGTATGTGTATGAGTGAAATGAATGACAGCAATGATATAAGGGAAAGGAGAAAGGAATTAGAATTATCTTGTTGTTATAAGACATTCGTACTACTTGTGAGGCAGTATATTGTTATGGGAAATCGAGCTTAGATTAGTTGTAAATGTAGATTGCAAACTCTAGGGCAATCCATAAAAAAAGGAAAATAAGAAATATAATTGATATGCTAACGAAGAAGAGAAACTGGAATCACATAAAATGCTCAGTTATAACCATGAAAGGACAAGAGAGTGGAAGACAAAAATAGGAACAAAGAACAAGGGCAGCTGATAGAAAATAGTGATGAATATGGTAGATATTAATCCAAATATATCAGTAATCACTTTGAATGTCAATAGTCTAAATGAACCAATTAAAAGACAAGATTGCCAGAGTGAATCAAAAAACAACACCCAAACATATGTTATCTATAAGAAACCCACTTTAAATATAAAGATACATATACATTATAAGTAAATAAATAGAGGAAGATAGAATGTGCTAGCACTAATCAAAAGAAACCAAGACTTGCTATATTAATTTGAAACGAAAGAGACGATGTCAAAGCAAGGAAATTTAAAAGTGATAAAGAGATACATTGCATAATGATAAAGGGGTAAATTTTCCAAGAAGATATAACAATCCTTAACATGTATGTGGCTAACAACATAACATTCAAATACATGAAGCAAAAACTGATAGAACATTAAGCAGAAATAGATCAATTTATTATTATAGTTGGAGGCTTCAACACTCCTCTATCAGAAATGAACAGATCCAACAGGCAGAAAATCAGAAAGGACATAGGTGAACTCAACAACCACCTTAAATCAACTGGATATAATGGATATCTTTAGACTACGCCATCCAACAACAGCAGAATATACATTCTCTTTAAACTCTCAGGAACCTTCACCAAAATAGACTACATTCTGGGCCATAAAACGCACTTTAATGAATTTAAAGAATAGAAATTACACAACGTCTGTTCTCAGACTGTAATGGAATTAAACTAGAAATCAATAACAGGAAGATAGCTGGGAAAGCCCAAAATACTTGGATATTAAACAACACACTTCTAAGTAATAAATGGGTCAAGGAAAAAACTTCAAGAGAAAATTTTTAAATATTTTTGAATTAAGTGAAAATGAAAATGCAACTTAAAATATTTGAGATGCAGCAAATGCAATGCTTGGAAGGAAATTTATAGCATTGAATGGATATATTAGAAAAGAAGAAATATCTGAGATCAATAATCTAAGCTTCCACTTTAGGAATCTAGGAAAAGAATAGCAAATTAAATCCAAAGTAAGTAGAAGGAAAAAAAATAGTAATAATTAGAGGAGAAATCAATGAAATTGAAAACAGAAAATCAATAGAGAAAATCAATGAAACCAAAATCTGGTTCTTTTAAGAGGTCGATAAAATTGATAAGCCTCTAGCCAGGTTAGCTAAGAAAAAAAGAGAATTACTATTATCAGAAATGAAGGGAGAGACATCACTACATATCCCATGGACATTACAAGGATACAAAAGAAATATTATGAACAACCCCATGCCCACAAATTGTATAACCTAGATGAAATAGATCAATTCCTCAAAAGACACAATCTGACAAACCTTACACAAAAAGAAATAAACAGTCTGAGTAGGCCTATATCTATTAAAGAAATTGAATCAATAATTAATAAGCTCCCAAATTAGAACTCACCAGGTCCAGATGGGTTCACTGTTATTTCTTAAATGTTACCAAACATTTAAGGAAGAAATTATATCAATTTTCTACAATTTCTTCCAAAAGATAGAAACAGGAAGAATGCTCCCTAACTCATTCTATGAGTTTAGCTAACATTACCTCTATACCAAAACCAGACAAAGACATCACAAGAAAAGAAAATCACAGGTCAGTATATCTGATGGACATCAATGCAAAAGTCCTCAACAAAATATTAGCAAACTGAATCCAGAAAAGTATAAAAAGAATTATATACCACAGTTAAGTGGGGTTTATCCAAGTATGCAAGACTGATTCAACATTTGAAAATCAATTAATGTAATCCATCATATCAACAGGCTAAAGAAGAAAAATCACATGGCCATATCAATAGATGCAGAAAAAGCATTTGACAAAATCCAACACACATTCATGATAAAAACTCTCAGCAAATTAGAAATAGGGGGGAACTTCCTCAACTTGATAAAGACTATTTACAAAAAACCTACAGCTAAAATCATACTTAATGGCAAGAAACTTAAAACTTTCCCACTAAGATCAGGACCAAGGCAAGAATGTCCCTTCTCACCACCACTCTTCAACATCATAATGGAAGCCCTAGATAAAGCAATTAGACAAGAAAAGCAAATAAAATGTATACAGATTAGAAAGGAATAAATTAAGCTGTCTTTGTTTAAAGATGATGGGATTGTCTTTGTAGAAAATCCAGAAGAACTGATGAAATTTCCTGGAACATGTGCTAATAGTAAGACTGCAGGATACAAGGTTAATATACAAAAGTCAATTGCTTTTTTATATACCAGCAATGAACAAGTAGAATTTGAAATTAAAAATGCATTACCAGGCCGGCCCATGGCTCACTCAGGAGAGTGTGGTGCTGATAACACCAAGGCCACAGGTGCGGATCCCATATAGGGATGGCCAGTTAGCTCACTTGGAAGAGCGTGGTGCTAACAACACCAAGTCAAGGGTTAAGATCCTCTTACCGGTCATCTTTTAAAAATAAATAAATAAACAAGTAAGTAAAAATGCATTACCATTTACATTAGCACTTTGAAAAATTAATTACTTAACTATAAATCTAACAAAAGATGTATAACATCCATATGAGGAAAACTACAAAAGTCTAATGAATGAAATTAAAGAACTAAATAAATGGAGAGATATTCTGTTTATGAATAGGAAGACACAATATTGTCAAGATTTCGGTTATTCCCAATTTGATCTATAGATTCAACACAATCCCAATCAAACTCCCAGGAAGTTATTTTGTAGATATAAACAAACTGGTTCTAAATTTTATGTAGAGATTCAGAATAGACTATGCAATATTGAACGAGAAGAACAAAGTTGGATGACTGACACTTCCCAACCCCAAGACTTACTATAAAGCTACAGTAATCAAGACAGTATGGCATTGGTGAAAGAAGAAACAAATAGACTAATAGAACAGAACAGAACAGAACATCACAGATAGATCCACATAAATATAGTCAACTGATATTTGACAAAGGATCAAAGACAATGCAATGTTGCAAAGATAATCTCTTCAACAAATAGTGCTGGATCAACTTGGACATACACATGTAAAAAATTGAATGTAGACAAGACTTTACACCCTTCACAAAAATCAACTCAAAATGGATCACAGACCTTAATGCAAAATGCAAAACTATAACAGTCCTAGAAGATAACATAGGAGAAAATCTAGACGCTCTTGGATATGACAATGACTTTTTAGATACAGTGCAAAAGGCACAATCCAAGAAATAAACTATTGATGTAGCTAGACTGCATTCAGTAATTATAATGCTCAACTTAATACAGATAAATATTTCTACCTTATTAATAAACCAAAGTGCAGGTACATGGCACATCGTTCTCACCCAACAGGAGCTTTATGCCCCAGCAGCTCCCACAGCTGTGTCATTGTCGTTCTAATGGGGCTATGAAGTCTCTATTACCCTGTACACTGCTTCAAAACTGGGAAGAGCCTTTGCTTCTCTGAATAGTAATTTTAAATGTAAACAGTACCTTTAAAACAAAAATATTGGAAAACTCTGAGCCTAATACAGCTGCAAATAAAAAAGACTAGGAAATTGAATGTTCCCATTACAATAACAAATGAATTCACTACAGTTGAAGCACTTTCTATTAACTGGTACCATGGGGGCTAGGTGGCTTAGCTGTCAAGAAATCTCCCATGGGGTTGCTAGGCACAAATCAGTCCAGCACTAATGAATCTCATCCTATTTACCTCACTTCTAAAGCCCATTATATAAATTGGTTCAATTCTGCATGGAGGATAAACACAGTTAGCAGGCGAGGGGATAAAAAAGGAATGGGGAGCTTGTCATTTACACACACCAGCAGTTCCACAGAGAAGTTTTCACCAAATTAACTGCACAAACATAAGCTAATAAATATTATTATTATTATATTAGTATTAATACTTGATGATGGTGATAGGAAATATATATTGAGCTGCTAAGATGTATCAGGCTTTGTCCAACTAAGAGCTAAGTGCTATATGCATGTCATCTCTTTGAATCCTAACACTGTAATAAGTCAGACACTACCGTAAGCTCCACTTTAGAGATAAAGAAGCTGGGGCTTAGAGAGGTTAAGTAACTTGTCAGGGATCACATAACCAGTAAACAGTAGACCCTGAACTCCCTGCTCCATCTCAAGTGTATCTACTTGATTATAATAACATACAAGGTCATGGTACAAATAAACATTAAAATGCAATAGAGGTGAAAAATATTAGTTTCCAACATGCTTTCTTCTTTTCAATGGATTAAATATAAAGAGGCATAATAAATAAATTTAAAAATAACGTCCTTACTAAATCGTATGTTATTCATGCCATTGGAAATATGAGATTAACATGATCTCTAAGGTCCTTTCCTATTCTCAAATTCTTCCTGACCTTCATTCATCCTGAGTATATTTTATGACCAAGTCCAATTTCTTCAACCACATCAGAAACAGAGAGTCTGCCCCACTCAGGCTTCATCATCTATTGAAATAATGGACTGCTGTTGTGAAAATTTTCTAAAATTCCGGACATTTAACTTTCTTATGCTTTCTCAAGTGCAGCCTTATCTCCTTGTGTATTTCCAAAGACTGTGGTCAAACCATAAAGAAAATGAAATCAGGCCATTGACAGAGCCTGTGTAAGGATCTCCAGGAAGGCCCAGATAAGGACTAGGTAAGGCCATGGCCCCAAGAGAGGAAATCAAGAGACACAGAAGTGGTCAAGGTCATAGGCCTGTGACTAAAGATTCATGGATATAAAAAATTCAGAACAATTGTTCACAGAATGCTCTCAAAGCCTCTGTGGCTCTGTAAATCAAATTCATCTTTAATACCTACTTTAAAACCAATAAATATTCAGTTGTTACAGTTGTTACTGCCTAACTGAAAATCAATTACTCAGTATAGTGAGGGTTTGTCACTTGGTCTGATCTCTCTGGAAACATGCAGGGCTCTGCTTCTCATATTTAACCAGTGTATTGATTTTAAAATAAGCTGAGGGCAAGAATCTTTCTCAAATTCACCTGTGACCTCTAAATTTCTAGTCATTTCCCAAATCCAATTACTATCTTTATTTCCCAGAATTAAAGTAATCAGACATATTTGTTCAGAACTTCCAATCAAGATGGCAGAATAGACGGTACCCAGTGTCACCCTCTCCCACAATCAATAAATTTACACCTATTAAAAAGCAATGACTGCCAAGCTGGGGCTGTTAGAGCTCAGGGAAAGAAGAGGAGAGACCTACAGAGTTCATGAAGGTGGGAGAAGCCACGATGAGAAAAAGAAAGGACTGATCCAACTGTTTTGAGCCCCAGTCACTTCAAGCCTGGAGCTGCTGAGAGCACAGAGCAGGAGCTGGCAAAAGCTGCAGCTGTACCCTTCAGATGGAGTTGCTTGGATGCAGCGGGAGAAAGGAGGGCCTTGGCGGCCCCCAGGCCAGCAAGACCACTAACAGTGTTCTGATGGATACCCATAGCAGCAAGGGGCTGCAGACAACTAAAAAGAGGAGCCACTCACAGGACAGTGAGTCATCGCAAGGAACTGGTACATGGCCCATCCCACAGGAAATGTTTGGAGTGCTGGCAGTGGGGGAGACTGACCCATCGGGGGAACATTGAGGCACAGCATGGACAGCTGATCTGCCCTCCAGTCAGAACATGACCACTCAGTGGAGCCTGGTCAGGAATATAGAACTGCAGGGAGTGCCATTTGCTGAAAAGACTCAGGCCTAGACCAGAGTTTCCACATAACCCAGGTGTATCAGACCTCACAAGGTCCAGAAGTGCTTACAAGGTCAACAATTAAAACCTGAGCTGCACAAAAAGGCTTTCCCAGAGAATCAGCAGCAAAGCAGCAATTTAGCTCAACTACAGGGCTCAAGTGCTGGTCCCCTCAGGAAGTTCCCCCATTTTAGAAGTAACCAAAGGACAACAAAGCAATTTCAGTACAGAGTTTAAGTGGTGGGAACAGTGAATAATCCAACACATAACTGAAAGAAGAAAAAAAAAAAAAACCACAGATCAGAGACAAAGTTCTGACATTAACCAGTAAAGGTCTAGCACCACCAAAAAATACCTATAAAACCTACAAGGACTGGAATCCCCCCAGGCTCCCAAGCCAGGGTGGGGGGATCAAGGGCCCCAGCCATGCCCCCCAACGTGCACAGCCAGCCCAGCAACAACCACCGAGCTGCCACCAGAAGCACCCCAGGCTTTCAAGCTGGGTTGGTAGGTGGCTGAGGGCCTTGGCCACACACCCCCAAAGTCCACATCCAGCCATGACCGAGCCACTGCCAGAAGCCCCCTGGGCTCCCCTGCCAGAATGAGGGGGGATGCCACAGCTTCAACTACTCCCCTTCCCCCCTCCTCCTCCCACCTTATCTCCCCCTCTCTTCACCTCTCCCCCTCCTCCCCAACTGTCCCATACAAATATCTTAGAATGTAAAAATAATAATAATACTTGCTTCTCTAAACAAAAGTCTGCATATTTGAGCATGCTGGCTGCTGATGGCTTTCAGTGGGAATTAAGCAATTAGATGATTACATTTTTTTCTTTTGTGACAAATTTGCCTTTAGCCACATAGAGCTCCTCCTCTACAAAGCACAGTTCCTGTTTTTCCCCGTCCATCTTCATTAGCTGTCAAAGGGCGAATATAAGAAAGTACCACTTTCAGCAATTTGTTCCTGAACCAATTTTATTATGAAATTTATACACAAAAGGCCCATTTGTCAAAAAATGTCCATTACTAGGGGATAGAAAATATTGAGGAGGTGGCAGATAAATAAAACATTCCCTGAAATTAAGTCAGAAATGTCCATACCTTCTCACATTAAGAGTAAATACATATGACATTTCTCTAAAATTCTTACAAAATAATTTGTTTTCTTCTGACAAATGTGACGTTAAAAAAAAACTATGTATATTACTATTATGCAGCTTTGACTATCTATTATTCTTCATGAGAAGTTTCTTCCTCAAAGTCCAAGGTCCATATCTAGATGTTCTTTCATATGCAACATTTTTTTTTTTGCATTAAGATGGTGTCCAAGACCATTCTCATAGATGATCAAGCAAGATGTTTCCTCAGATTTTTAATGTCTCTTCTATCTTTACTGCTATTTCTGAAGAAAGTCTTTGCCTCTGTAACTATAAACTCAACCTCTCTAAGAACTTATTCTTTTAATGTTCTCTCATAATTAACATAAGCCTTATCCCCTAAACTCTATGAAAACGTCTACTATAAAATGCAGTCACGACACAATGGGATTATTTTGGCTCATCATGCTAGAATCCCTAGTTTTTCATCTTTCCACTCCAGGGTGTTCTCATGGGCCTCTCAAATTTATAATCTGGGTTCTATCTTCACCTGCTTCTCTCTAACTACCTCACCCTCCTTTCTATGGGCCCCTTACTATCTTCATTTAACTATGCTAATGCAAATCCCTTCTTCAAAACAAAACAAATTCTCTACCATCTTCCCCTTCTTCAGCTCCTGTTCTAGCTCACCTTTCCACAGCCCAATTTCTTGAAATTGTTGCCAGGATTCTATTTTCTTGCATCTTAATCAGCCCTCAATCCACTTAGATCTTGCTTCTGTCCCCCCACATTGTGAAAAGTGCAGTGTTTACCAATAACATCCTTGTTGCTAAATCCAATTAACAATCTTTAGAAATTATCCTGCTTTACTCTCAATGGAACCACTGACCATTCCCTCCTCTCTGAAGTACTTGTCCTGCCTGGCTTTCTGGCACCACTGTCTTCTGGTTTTCCTTCTGGTTTCACTCTCATTTGTCCTTGACAGTCTCCTGCTCCTCTGCCTGCCTCTTGGAAGCTTTGTTTCCTGGGTACGCACACCCTCTCCTGCAGCTGTTCTATACTCACAGCACACCTCCTCCCCAGAGATCTCATCCACTCATGTGATTTCAATTAGCAACCAGAGCACTCCACTTTCCATAGAATGTGTGTGTGTGTCGGGGGGGGGAGGGTAACATCTGAGTGAATCAAGGGTAACAGGAATGTGAGAAAATAGAATCCTGCCAATCTATTCAAGAAATACCCTATGCAAGTAACATTCAAATCTCTCTCCTGAATTCCAGACCTGTAAATGAGAATTCCTACAGTTTCACTCCAACTCATTTTCTGTCCCTCCCTCCTCAATACCTGCTTCCAAATTTCAAGGAGTGGCACCACGATGCACTAAGTAAGCCAGAATTGGGATAACTTCATTGTCTCCTCCTTCACCCTCATCCCTCCCAGTTACTCAAGTACTAAATTGTGTTGATTGTGAAAATAACAAGTAATCATTTATTGAGTGTTTACTATGCGTACTAAGCACTGTGCAAGAAGCTTTTGCGTGCTTGACCTAAACTAATCTTAACAACCTTTAAGGTAAATGTTGCTACTGTCCCCATTTTACAGATGAGGAAACAAAGGTTTAAAGATGTTAGGTAACTGATGTTAGGTAACTCGTAAGTCTTTCAGCTAGAAAGTATAAAACCAGAGCCCAGAGAGCCACAGTTTTTAAGTATTATGCTGTACAGCCTCCTTTTAAAACTACAGTCATGTCCCTAGGTTGAACCATCATCATCATCACCATTATCATTCTCTATCTCTCTAGCTCACCTAGATTCTTAAAACAGACTTTTAATATATCTCCTTAAATTCATTCTGACCCCATTTTCCACACTGAAGAGAAACTCTCAAAACACAAATATGATCAAGTCACTCCCTGTTATAAAATCTTTTAATTTTTTTTTTGTCTTTCGTGGAAAAGTTCAAATTCCTTACCATAGTTTATAAGACCTCTGTGATTCGAGCCTCTTCAGCATGTCCCTTGCCACACTCCTTAGCCTATTCACCAGCTGAACCATGAGAACATGTCTCATATGCCATGTGCACTCTGCCCCCAATGCCATCACACTCACTGGTTCCTCTGGAAGCACAATGTGCTGCACCCACCCCATTGCCTCCTGGCGAGATCCTACATAGATGGACACCCTCCACCTCCAGCAGACAAGCCAGACTCTTAGGCTATGTGTCCCCACTGCACCCTATACTTCCTTTATCACTCTTTTTTTCTTTTCTTTTGAGAAATGAGTTTTGAGCTTGATTTCAATCTCCCATAACAGTCTGTCAAAGAAAATGAATGATAGTTACATATTTAACAAGTTACAATATAAAAAGATTATTATACTCTAAAAGATTTATGTAAAGTTAATGTTTGATTAAAATATTTACATCAATGGTGCTTTGTAGACTGTTTAACAGCCTTTTTATTACTATTATTCTTTTAAAAGACCAACAAAATTTGCAGACCTTTATCTAGATTGACTAAGAAAAAAAGAGAGAAGACAGAAATTACTAAAATGATAAATAAAGCACGGGCACGGCAGAGCAGTTGCTGCTTCTATTATGCTGGATTGGGCTTTGAGGAGAGAGATGTCCTCCTATTTTTCCGGTCTGCACTGGTGACTCTCCTTGTGTCACTTCAGGCAGGTGTCTGGTGGGCCACCTGCACTGTGGCTGTGGCTACTGCTGTGATGTTGGCTGCTTTTGCAGCAACTGTGGCTGTGGCAGTGGCTGTTATGGGCCACCTGTGAGGAAGGGGTGGTTTCGGTGTGCTCCTTGACTGTTTCCCAGCAGAGGATGTTACTCTCAGCTCCTGCTTAAAGGACCCGAGGCATGCTATGTTTCTTGCCTGCATCCAAGTGGATGGGGCTGCCCTCAGATCCTGCCTTAGGACCCTGGGTATACTGTTTCTTGCCTGCATCTGGGTGGCTATCACTCTTTATTTTATTTGCTTTTTACACTGTCTGACTTGTTGGCTTCATTTTAAACTCCTTGAAAATAGTTGTAATGTTGCCCGTTCACCACCATGTTTCAGTGCCTAGTACAGTGCCTGATACAGAGTATCTAACCAGTAAGTATGCATTGAATGAATAAAAATTCATTAATGTTTTAGCAATTGCTATTGTTCCCTATTTTTTCCCTCCAGAAACAGGTTACTTTCCCCAAAAGTCATTCATCGGCCTCCATCAGCAACTCCTAATATTTAGTTTTCCAAACATCTCTGCCCTACACAAGGCACTGCAAGAGGTGCAGAGAAGATCGAGGTAGGGCGCCTGCTGACAAGGAGCTTCCGGCCCAGTAGGCTGTGAGACAAAGTCCCAATGAGCTGAAAAAAGAGGAATATATAGTTAATTCCACCAGCGTTATGGGAAAGTGTCACCTAAATGAAACTGTGAATATGATCAGAGTTTCAATAAATGGAGATGGAGGCAAGGGTGCTGAAAGGAGACACAGTCTGGGGAAAACAGTGAAGCTAGAAAACGAGGACTGTGAAAGCTGGAAAGGCAAGGAGTGTGAGGAATGGGAGTAGTCTAGTTTGTTTAGAGCTTAGGGGATGGCAATGGGAGTAGGTAGAACAGAAAGATATTTTGGAGTCATCATAGAGGACCTGATACCAAGGAAAGAAGCATATTTACATTCAGTAGTCGATGGAGAGCCAATACATAGTTTGAGCAAAAGAGTAGCATGAGTGGAGCTGAGTTTTAGGAAGATTCCACCCCTTGCCACCTGAGTGGTACGTAGAGTAGATTAAAACATTAGAGGTGGGAACATTTCCATACTTCATCAAATCAAGTTCAAAAATCAATGAGAAGAAGCATTATTGTTTGATTTCACATTGAAAAAGAAAAATAAAACGCTCAGGATTAGGAGACTGAAATGTGGTCTCTGCACTTGAGGAGCCTCTCTTTTGATGACAAAGGTGGAAAGTGGAATAAAGAATTAAAATAAAGTGAGATAGTAGAAATACAGAATGAAAGGACAAATAAGAGTCTCAAACTTGGCACTGGTCTAGGAAGGGAAAAATATCCTTCCCTAGAAAAACTGGACAACAAAGCAATAAACTGGTGATCTGAATCACACTATCACAATAAGCCAAAAAAAAAAAAAAAACTCAAGCAGAGAATTTAAGGGAAAGGACAAAAGAGGCACTGTAGAGATGGAATTTATACAACATGGCAAAAATTTGACTGGTGGGGGATGAAGGAGAGGGAGAGGTTAAAGTGACTAAGTGTTTGATCCACAATGACTGGGATAAGAGCAGCGCCTGTGACAGACAGAGAAGTCAAGAGTAGATGCTAGTCTGGGAAGGAATATGAGTGTAGTTTTGTACAGGTTGCATTTTAACCTTTCAGAACATGTTGATCAACGACTGTGAGAGGTATGATACAAAATCATCAACGTGATCAAAAAATTGCTAAATGCCAGAATGGATCTAAGAAAATAGCATGAACTTTATAAGCATACAAACATATTTTTAATTTACTTGGCAATATGCTATCATCAAATATTCTAGGTGGTAGCCTAGAGTAGCTAAAACGTTCCTCAGTACACAATGGGTGCTGAAGCCAGACATCAGGTGGGGAATTGGAGTCTATCTGGCCTTAAATAAAGTTCTGGTTTGGCAACCTACTACCTCTGTAGTCTTGGAATTTTATTTCATCTGTAAGCCTCAAAATTTTAATCTGTACAATCAAGGTAATAATAGTGCCTATTCCCATAATTTGGGCATAGCACAATATTCCGGCATAGCACAGTATTTAGCACATTCCAAGTTCACAATATATAATCAATATTAAGTAACAAGATAACTGAGAAAAGCATATCAAAGGACAGAAAGAAAAGAGCTAGTTAAGGGTGAAAAGGTAGAGGAAAAAGACAAGAGGTTGTGGTCAGAGAAAGAAATTTCAGAATTTGAGATCTTGAAGGCAAAGCAATTTTGACTGATGAAGTGGAAGTTCGAATAAGGCAATTAAGTAATTTTAGAAATAGGAGGCCGCTGGAACGAAAGCATTTGGTAATCTGAGAAGGAAATATAAAGACATACCTAAGGGAGGTGCATCAGGATAGCTAATGAGGAAGACAGAGTAGATAGTGATGCATGAAATCATTAGGAACAGTAAGAGAATGTATGTTGTTTATAGGTGACTGAGACAAGGAATAAGAGAAAAATGGTATTACAAAAACACTTCAAAATAAGAAATTGTTAACGGAGAGCAAAGAATGTATAAAACTCTCCCTCTGGGAGTAGAATGTGGGAAAAGTACCGTCAAGAATTGTGAAGGCTGTGTACACTCATAATTTATACTTTAAAAAGAAAAAAATGAAAAAAGACAAGACCTAGGAAGTGCCATATATAGAAAAGAGTAAGATTATGGGTGGAAGGGTTGTGTTCTGTTTAGGAGAGTCTGATGGTTCTGCTCTCACACTGCTTGTGTCATCAGAAAGAAAAATGAGTGGCATGAATTCAGGTCCCATTTGTACGTGGTGCTGGGCTGGGTGAAGTCTGACTGGAACATCCCAGTGCTGCCCTACCCCACCTTGGCCTCTGGGGGCTTAAAGGTAGGCTTTAGCTCCCTGGCCCCTCACCTACAATCAGCCCCTTCCCAGACTCTCAGAGGAGCACTAGTATTTATAGTCAGTCACAGAGTCATTAAGTTTTGTAAAATTTGCAAAAGGATGTAGGTCATCCCTCTGTATCCACAGAGAACTGGTTCCAGGAACTCCATGGACACCAAAATCCACAGATGCTCATGTCCCACAGTTGGCTTTATGGTACCCATGGATATGAAAAATTGGCCCTTAATATACATGGTTCCTCATCCAGATTATTTCGATATGTGTTGGTTGAATCTGCAGATGTGGAACCAATGGTATATAGAGGGCCAGGTGTATTTATTGCAAAAAAAATCTGCATGTAAGTGGACCTGTGCAGTTCAAACCTGTGTTGTTTAAGGGTCAACTGTACTTACTATAATGAGTTAAGATGACTGTCTCTTCCACTCCAATTTACTTGTCATTGCACTTCTTATGTAGGGTGGCACTGGAATTGCCACAGGTGTTTATGGGATCCGGCTCAAGGGAAACTGAGTCGAGGATCCATTTGGTTTAGGTGTAGTGAATACATGTTTGTGCCTTGGATTCATTTCTATGTGCCATGCAGGTGAAGGAATGACATCTAGTATTCCCTCCCACCCCACCCCCACACACATACTATGCTGGCTCACTGGGCAACACCACACACAAAGTCATTGGGTCACACTCCTATGTTGTCTCATTACAAATGTGCCCTAGATGCCTACACCAAAGTATTCAGTAGTAAGCAAGGAATTCGGTTTGAAATGGATGGAGCCAGAAGCTAGTCTGTGGAAAATTCTTGCAATCATCAGATGTGTAAAACTGTAAGTAAAGAACTTAGCATTCACTTCTATCTACTGAGAAATATGCTCTATAAATCAGCA
>NW_007727423.1:332641-338025 GCF_000696425.1 Galeopterus variegatus | reverse complement strand
TGAGGACTGTGAACGCTGGAAAGGCAAGGAGTGTGAGGAATGGGAGTAGTCTAGTTTGTCTAGAGCTTAGGGGATGGCAATGGGAGTAGGTAGAACAGAAAGATATTTTGGAGTCATCATAGAGGACCTGATACCAAGGAAAGAAGCGTATTTACATTCAGTAGTCGATGGAGAGCCAATACATAGTTTGAGCAAAAGAGTAGCATGAGNTGTATTTTTTATGGGAATCTTGTGAAATTGAATCTTTAAAAATCTTCTGTTCTTAGGACACAAATCTGCAACAGGCTTACAAACTGGAGTAATCTGTGTGTGGTGGGATATTATACATCCTAATTATGAATATTGAAAACATAAATTTCCAGCAACCATGCTAAAAGCAAAACAAAATTACCTTTCTGTTCTCTCTATAAGCAGTGATATTATAAAATCTTAATCACACGTAGAAGTAAAGAGTACTCACCAAAAATATGTAGAGAAAAACATATAGAGATATATTAGGCAGTTAAAAATATATGTTATGTTTGGTGGGGGGAGAGCGAATAATCCTGAAGAGTCTGAGATTTTACCCTACTTGCAAGTCGCAAATTAATTTGCCATGGTTTTGTGGGTGCTGGCAGAAGACACAAGCCTCCTAGGTCAGAGACAAGGGTTTTATTACCAATATCAACAGCAGTAACCAGAGTGTTATTTATTTTCTTGTGTCAGTTCAGGAGCCCCATTTTCCTCAGGGAGATGTGAAAAGGGTCCAGTGACACCTGTGCATGCAGTGGGTTGGAAAGGAACTCTGAGCTTTGGAATTCAAAGGAACTCAAATCTTTTATCATGGGCAGTAAATCATCAGGGCAGTAAAATGCCTGCCCTTTGATCTGAAGGGAGACAACTTCTTTATCTTCCCAAACTTTAAGCAAATCTGCTCTTTACCTAGGAGAGAGACATTATCTCTGTCTTTCAAGGCTGCTTGTTATACAAACATCCTTGAAAAGAAAGTCCAAAACAAAGGCTGCCAGCGCTTCTACTCAAGATATGCAGAAATGTAAGAGACCCATAGAGAATTGTTTCCTAGCAAGAATCTTACTCCATTGGAAAAAAGGTAGAAAGGAAATATTATCAGAGAAAAAGCAAGTTTCAGTTAAAGCAAGGAGATAAAATAATGTCACCAAGTTTATACAAGTTTAACCTTGTTTAAATGACAGTTCCTTCTCCTAGGTGTTGTTTTTCCTCTAGGTTAGTATATTAGAGCTTGAGGCTTATCCGTCTTCTTGGAGGTTTTCCCTTTCTTGGCTCCCACTAGACTCAGGGTTTCTCAGGCTCCCCATTCCATTACTCAGTGGCTATCATCATAAAACATGCAGCTCCTAACTGTAGAAAAGTTGTTTGCTACTTGCAGAATTCTGGCATTGTTGTATGACTCCCTTCTGCTATTTGTTCATTTGTGTATTAAATTACCCCAAGTTGTGCTCTTGGCCTCTCATAAGAAACATGTTTCTTGGAAACGTCAAAAACTTACATGGAAATTCCATTTCTCTGAGAGTTGAGATAAAGGACTATAACTGAGTTATATATGTTTCTTCATGTGAGGAAAGACTTAGGGATGGTGGAAATTCAAAAAGAAAAGGCTTTATTATATATTTGGAAAATCACATACTAAAAGCAACCTACCAGCATCTTCTTTGATCATATAAAAAATTAAAAATGATTCCACAGCAAATGAACTTACTTGTATATAATTGTTCTCATGTCAGAGCATAACTCTGCAAGGCACAGCAGATTTTGCATGTGNAAAGCAAGGAGATAAAATAATGTCACCAAGTTTATACAAGTTTAACCTTGTTTAAATGACAATTCCTTCTCCTAGTTGTTGTTTTTCCTCTAGGCTAGTATATTAGAGCTTGAGGCTTATCCGTCTTCTTGGAGGTTTTCCCTTTCTTGGCTCCCACTAGACAGGGTTTCTCAGGCTCCCCATTCCATTACTCAGTGGCTATCATCATAAAACATGCAGCTCCTAACTGTAGAAAAGTTGTTTGCTACTTGCAGAATTCTGGCATTGTTGTATGACTCCCTTCTGCTATTTGTTCATTTGTGTATTAAATTACCTCAAGTTGTGCTCTTGGCCTCTCAGAAGAAACATGTTTCTTGGAAACGTCAAAAACTTACATGGAAATTCCATTTCTCTGAGAGTTGAGATAAAGGACTATAACTGAGTAATATATGTTTCTTCATGCGAGGAAAGACTTAGGGATGGTGGAAATTCAAAAAGAAAAGGCTTTATTATATATTTGAAAAATCACATACTAAAAGCAACCTACCAGCATCTTCTTTGATCATATAAAAAATTAAAAATGATTCCACAGCAAATGAACTTACATGTATATAATTGTTCTCATGTCAGAGCATAACTCTGCAAGGCACAGCAGATTTTGCATGTGTGTGTAATACCAGAAAATCCCTTAAAATGTGAGGGTTTAGTCACAAATCTATGTTTAATCTGCCCTGTGAAAAGGTCTGGATTTTTATGATCATCTACTCCTAAGCACTAAATGGGCCCAATATCTAAAAAATGACTGTTTTTTTGTTTGTTTGGTCATTTCTCTTTTTTCAGCTTTGTTGAGGTGTAATTGACAAATAAAAATTGTATCTATTTAAGGTGCACAATGTGATGTTTTGATATAAATTGTGAAATGATTACCACTATCAAGCTAATTAACATATTCACCACTTTACATAATTATCTTCTTTTGTGTGTGGTGTGAGCATTTAAGATCAACTCCCTTTGCAAATTTTAAGTATTCAATACAGTATTTTTAACTATAGAAGAATGACACTGTTTTACTTTCCACCTGTAATTACAATATCATATCAATTTCTATTATCTTCATTACCATTCCAGAAAGAAACTAAGAAAGAAATTTAAGCTTTACTCTCCCCTTTAGACAAGAGAAATTTCCTTTTAGTGCAAGACAATAATAATGGTTACTGTTTCCACAGCCCTCTAAGCACTCATACTCAACCCTCACAACAATTCATTAAATTCCATTACATTCCCATTTTAAAGATGTGGAAAATGAGGCACAGAGAGCTTAAACAATTTGCCCAAGTTCCTGTGGTTAGTAGGAGTGAAGCCAGGACTTGAATTCAGGCAGGAGACTCCCCTGCCCAACAGACGGCAGGAGTGCACCTGGGCATCATGGTCCCTGCCCACAAACCCCGCTTATGCAAGGGTGGTCCACCACTGCCACTGTGGCCAGAAGGGCAGCTCACTGGCACAGCAGCATCCATGGCCACCATGCAGGGGGCCTGCCAACCACCCAACTGCATTGACACAAGGAGAGTCAACACAGAGCCTAGAAAAAGAGAAGGAAAAGAAAAGTCTCCTCAAACCCACTTCAGAGTAATAGAAGAAGCAACTGCTCTACCAGATAACCAAACATCAATGTAAAGATACTAGAAATTTGAAAAAACAAGAAAATATGACACCACCAAAGGAATATAGTAATTCTAAAGTACCAGACCCTATAGAACAGGGAACCCTTGAAATGACTGAAAAGGAATTCTGAGCAACACTCTTAAGGAAACCCAACAAGATAAAAGAAGTCTCAGACAATGCAGTGAAATGAGAAAAAGTATCCAGGATACAAAAGAGATTAATACCTTTGAGATTGATACATCAGAAAAGAATGTAGCAGAACTCCTGGACCTGAAGGATTTATTCTAAAAAATATAGAAAAACTGCTGGAACTGATGGATTCATTCAATGAAATAAAAAAAAAAAAAACAACCAAGAGCTTAAGCAACATGTTAGAGCAAGCAGGAGAAAGAATTTCGGGTCTTGAAGATGATCTTTTCAAAATAAAAAGACAGCAGACAAAAAAAGAAAAAGAAAAAAGAATAAAATAAATCTAAGAGAGCTAGCAGACAACCTTAAGTGCACAAACATCTGAATTATCAGTGTTCCAGAAGGGGAGAAGAAAGGAAAAGGCATTGAAAAGCTATTTTTAAAAAATGATAATGGAAAACTTCACAGGTATAGGGATAGACATAGACCTTCATATCCAGGGGGCTCAAAGATTCCCAAACAGACTCCATCCAAAAGATCCTCTCTGAGACACATTATAGTCAAACTGGCAAAGCTCAAAGACAAAAAGAGAATTCTAAAAGCAGCAAGAGAAATGTGTCAAGTCACCCATAAGGGGGTCCCAATCAGACTAACAGCAGACTTCTCAACAGAAACTCTACAGGCCAGAAGAAAATGGGATGATATATTCAAAACACTGAAAGAAAAAACTGCCAGTCAAGAATGCTATACTAAACAAGGTTGTCCTTCAGAAATGAGGGAGAAATAGTTTATTTCCCAGACAAATAAAAACTGTGGGAGTTCACTACCATATGACCAGCCTTGCAAGAAATCCTCCAGGGAGTCCAGCATCTAGAATCCAAAAACTATAATCACTACCACAAATACACAAGTAAGAACAAAACCCACTGGTAGAACAAAAGTACAAATGAGAAAGAGAAAGAAAGTAAACCAAACCACCTCAAAAAACCAGCAAACATCAAAAACAAACAATAAAAGGGGAAGAAAGGAACAAAAGATATTTACAAACATTAAAGACAAACAATAAAAGGGAAAGAAAAAACAAAAGGTATTTAAAACATTTAAATGAAAATTCATAAAATGTCAGCAATAAGACAAAACCTTTCAATAATAACCCTAAATGTAAATGGATTAAACTCCCCACTCAAAAGACACAGACTGACTGATTGGATTAAAAAGCTAGACCCAATTATATGCTGTCTTTAAGAGAGCCACCTCACCTGTAAAGACACACACAAACAGTGAAGGGATGGAAAAAGATATACCATGCAAATGGAAACCAAAACAAGCAGAAGTAACTATTCTTATATTAAATAAAATAGACTTAAAACCAAAAAACATAAAAAGAGACAAAGAAGGTCACAATATAACGTTAAAGGGAACTATCCAGCAAGAAGACATGAAAATCATAAATATATATGCACCCAACGCCAGAGCACCCAGACATATAAAGCAAACACTATCAGACCTAAAGAAAGATACAGACCCCAATACAATAAAAGTTGGGGACCTGAACATCCCTCTCTCAGCATTGGACAGATCACCTAGGTAACAAATCAACGGAGAGACACAGGATTTAAACTATGCTTTAGACCAAGTATACCTGGCAGATATCTGCAGAACATTTCATCCAACAACTGCAGACTATACATTCTTCTCATCAGCACATGGAACATTCTCCAGGACAGACAGGACACAAATCAAGTCTCAACAAACTTTTAAAAATTGAAGTCATTTGAAGTATCTTTTCAGAGTACAATGGATTAAAACTAGAAATCAGTAACAAGCAATA
>NW_007727423.1:320420-331597 GCF_000696425.1 Galeopterus variegatus | reverse complement strand
CACTCAAACATATTCATTCTATGAGGCCAGCATCACCCAGATATAAAAACCACACAAAGATGCAACAAAAAAAGAAAACTACAGGAAATATCTCTGATGGACAGACACAAAAATCCTCAGCAAAATATTAGCAATCAGAATAGAGCAACACATCAAAAAAATTATATACCATGATCAAGTAGGATTCATCCCAGGGATGCAAGGATGGTTTAACATGCACAAGTCAATAAGGGCTGTGGAGTCAACATGTGCGATACACCACATCAATCAAATCAAGGACAAAAACCATAAGATTATCTCAATAGACACAGAAAAAGTATTTGACATAATTCAACATCTCTTCATGAGAAAGCAAATTAGGTATAGAAGAAAAGTATCTCATAACAACAAGAGCTACATATGACAAACCCTCCACCAATATCATCCTAAGAACAGGAAGAAGGCAATGATACCCACTCTAACCACTCCTATTTAATATAGTATTGGAAGTACTAGCCAGAGCAATCAGGCAAGAGAAAAAAATAAAGTGCATCCAGATTGGAAAAGAGGAAGTCAAACTGTCCATGTTCGTGGATGACAGGATCCTATATATAAAAAAACCTATAGACACTACAAAATACTCTTAGAGCTGATAAACAATTTCAGTAAAGTTGCAAAATACAAAAATCAATGTGCAAAATCAGTAGCATTTTTATACTCCAATAATGAGCTAACATAAAGAGAAATCAAGAAAGCTAGCCCATTTACAATAGTCACCAAAAAAAACAAAATACCTAGGAATCAATTTAACCAAGGTAGTGAAAGATCTCTTCAATGAAAACAGCAAATCACTGCTGAAAGAAATTAAAGAGATTGCAAAAAGATAGACATTCCATGTTCTTAGATTGGAAGAATTAACATTGTGAAAATGTCCACCTACCCAAAGTGATCTACAGATTCAATGCAATCTCCATTGAAATACCAATGACATTGTTCACAGAAATAGAAAAAAATCCTAACATTCATATAGAACAAGAAAAGAGTCTGAATAGCCAAAGCAATCCTGAGCAAAAAAAATAAAGCTGGAGGCATAATACTACCTAACTTCAAATTACACTGCAGAGCTATTGTAACCAAAACAGCATTGTACTGGCATAAAAATAGACACTCAGATCAATGGAACAGAATAGAGAACCCAGAAATCAACCCACATACCTACAGTCAACCGATAATTCAGCAAAGGCAAAAAAGAACGTACATTGGGGAAAGACTGCCTCTTCAATACATGGTGCTGGCAAAACTGGACATCCATATGTAGAAAAGTGGAACTGGACCTGTACCTCTCATCATATACCAAAATCAACTCAAAATGGATTAAAGTCTTAAATAGAAGGAGGGATCCAGAAGGCCCAAAAGGGTGGAGGGACCTGCTGGGCCAGATGGTGGGGGAGGGGCTATATTTCAGCCTCTTCCTCTTTTTTCCCCCTCCCCCACCCTCAGGAACCCTCTGTGATGAGGTCACAGCACTGTGATGCTGGCCTGGGCCCTAGAACCAAAGGGAACTCCCAGGGTTCAGTGCGATACAGAAGATGGAGAATCTTCTCTCCCCTCTGAATAGTGTTGGTGCCACGTTGCTGAAACCCAGCTCCACTTCCTGATGGTGGCTACCACCCTTACCTTCCTGGGAGGATTCGGGCTCCTCACTATGTTACTCCCCTGCCTCTAGAATGGTCCATCCTTACCACCTCCTAGGAAAAAGAGAAACATGAGGAAGGTAAGCAATCCTCCACTCAGACTCAACAGACAGTGATTCTCTCTTTTCTTCCTATTACTATCCCTCCCCACTTTTCCAAATCAACTAGAGAGACTCGTGAGATGGGAAATCTCAGGAAAGAATAGAACATCATCCTTCTACGGACAGGCAGAGTGGGATGAGAGAGGGCACTAGGATTTCTGTCTGAAGCTCTCAGACCAGCTGTGTGGCTGAGCTGGAGGGGCCAGAGCTGGGTCAAATGCTGCAACTCGACAGCTGAGGACAGGATTGCTGAGAGAGCTGAGATCTCTGAGGCCCAGAGCACTGGCTCATCAGTGCCTTCCAAGGAAGGTGACTTGGGTCAAGTCTTGCCTCCATGTCAGGCTCATCTGAGGGCTGTGCTGAGCCCCTGACAGCCTCCCACCAGAGGAGGGAGAATCCTACCTGACAACTCAGATGCAGGTCTAGCCTGTGGGTTTCCAGAGCAGAGGCACTGAGGAAGTCCATGGTAGATCTCATGTAGAAAATCCCTCTTTGCATTTTTCTAAGAAGGAAAACAGGAAACATTTTTATCCACTTTCAAAAATGAGTAAAAGGCAAAAAAAGAGAACAGATCATCAACTAAANTGGGGGAGGGGCTATATTTTTATCCACTTTCAAAAATGAGTAAAAGGCAAAAAAAGAGAACAGATCATCAACTAAATGTGGAAAGTCATGTTGTTCATGAACACTGCGTGTCTGCGGCTCATCTAGGGGAGGAGAGTGAGACTTGGGTCCCAGCCTCTAGATCTTTCTTGTCTTCTGGCATCAGATGGAGATGAGGAGGAGGAGCAGGGGCAGGAAGGGTGTAGCTCTGTAAGGTGAGACTCTGCCCCTCCGCCAGAGCCCTGGAGGTAACTTGACCTCACCTGTCCCTGAGTGACGAGGGCCAGGTCTCCGAGGATGTCATTGCAGAGGCTTGAGAGGGAGGCTCTGGGAAGGAGTCCAGAACCTGAGGTACTTCTCAGATTCTGCACTGAAAATGAAGCCACAGCAGGCCAGAGAATGGGTGTTGCCCAGCAGTGGGGATGGGGTTGAGGGGGATGGGCAGTGGACAAATACTGCCACAATCTGGAGGTGGGACCTCGGGCCCAACTGTGGGCATGCTGTTTAACTTCGCTAAGGCTGATGCTTCTTTGGAACGACCCCGTCCTTTCTTCCCCAGAGGGTGGTTGTGAGGACCATGGGGTGCTGGACATGGAAGTACTTTGTAAATGACAAAGTGCTACCCGTCCGTGCTCTTTGTTTTCACTGCCTGGGATCATATGTCCCTGGACACTGATGCTGGGGCTCCAGGGTCTAATTTCCCATGGTCGTCCCTAAAAGGACATTCTGCTCAGCCTTCTGTAGGATCGCCAGTGCCCTCCCTTCACCATAACCCACTCTCCTGATTTCAGCCTGTAGTGATGGTCTGGGGGAACTGGAGGAGGTTCAGTGCCTGGTCGTGCTTCCACAAAGGTAAGGAACTTTCCCCCTCTCTCTCAAGTCTTCCTTCCTCCCAGGGCCTATGACATGATCCCAGGGCCTGGGGCTGACCTTTGAGGGCAGATCACAGAAGGGGAAAGGATGTGACCATAGCCCTGGGACAGGGTGGCAGGAGCTTTGTGAAGTCAGTGTGTGGGCAGTGGAGGGGACACAGGCGTCACCCCTGCCTGGCTCCTGGCCCATCTGCTCCTGGCTGCAGCATCTGGTTCTTGTCTCCTGCAGCCATGGGGGTGATGTGTGTAAACCAGCACCTGCCAGAGCCCACCAGCTGTGTGGGGAGCACGTGGAAGATGCTGCTCCCATCTCCTTGTCCATATCAGCTGCCCCAGCTCCTCTGGCCAAGCATCCTCTTCCTCTGGCCTCCACCCCATTGGCAGAACCTCAAGAAGACCAGTCTGACTTGAAAAGAATCCCACCAGGCATCTCAGGCCTTGCCTGCACTATTTAATCTTTCTCCTGGTGGTGGGAAACTGCCAAGGCCTTGTTCCTCCCACTTCATCACATGGCCAATCCCAGCAAGAACATCTATCCTGCCACCCACCAGAGGCCTCATGGCAGATAGAGGCTGGTAGCCCCTCCTTTATAAACCTCAATGTTCAGAAGCTCCTGGAGATACTAATCACTAGGAATTGATGATATAGAAGGAAAAAGTAAAGGATGGGTCATTTCTGAAACAAATGAGTCCAGACTACCTTCTGAGTTCTCTGTGGAATATGTTAAAGTCACTGGGTGACAAGCAGAACACCCTAACCCCACAGTCCTTCTGGAGCATGAAAGACAAACCAGAGCAGTTGCCCGGTCCTCAGAAGCTCTCTTATCCCAAGGTCTTGGAGGACCATTTACAGCAGAAATGCAGCCTGCTCTCCTGGGGCCTTCCCTCTCTCCACTGCGAGTCCCTGGTGGCTACCACCTGGGTCTTGAAAGCCTTCCTCACAATGATCTCCCTCCATTTTATTCAATGGATTCTCTAATTCTTGTCCAGCTCAAACTCAGGCTCCAGTACCTTCACAGCTTTCCCAGGCCCAGCCATTGCCCCACCGTGTGGCCCAACTCCAACTTTTGTCTCAAAACTGGCCCTCACCTCTGACTTAGATCCAGATGTAGGCCCATCTCCCATCCTCTCTGCCAAACCCATTATGCTGTTCTCCCCCCCTGACTAGGGCCTGTAGAATATTTTGTCCCACATCCCAGAAGCAGTCACCATCTTTCATCCCAACTAAAAATCAGCACCTGGAATGGCCCTCACAGAAGCGAATGAAACAGAGTAAGGCTTTATCCTCTGCGTTCAAAGAATCTCAGGAAGTCTTTAGCCAACCCACTCCCAACCTTCACCAGACCCACAAGTCAGCCTCCATCCTTCCTGGGGATTCAAACAGCCCTGATCTCCAGTAGCAACTGCAGCAGCAAGGCACGTTCATCAAAGATGAATACTTCTACAGCCCTGGGGAACTGACAAGGCCTCAGGGTGAATTCTCACCAATGACATGTCAGTGTCAGGCAAAAATCAAGCATGGGCCCTCCAAGCCTTCAAATTTGCAGGTGAAAGCAGCAAGAGTGCACAGAAGATGGAGTCCAGGAGCTCTGAAAGATTCTGTAGAAAGAGCCCAGTAAGTTCAAATTAAAGAAAGACCCAAGCAAGAATCTAGGGCAAGATCAAGATCATGTCCTAGAAGATCTACCCGAGGATTCAGGAAGCACCTCAGTGAATGTTCTGGAGGTTAAGGAATCATCAGAAAGTGACTTAATGAGGCCCCAGGAGTGTGACCCAAGGGCCCAGACAAGCACCATCTAGAAAAGACCCTGAAAGTCCACTTGGGCCAGAAGTTGGGGGAGATCAATGAGGGCATGATCTCTGGGAGTGCGTGTTGATCCAGGCTTGCTGCCAATCATGCTTTTCCCACGTCTGACATCCACAAACAACCCAAAAATCTAACATCCTCAAAGGGTGAGGTATCCTGTGTGAGCACCACCTGGGAGCCTTTCTCCTTCAGTCCAGACTCTCCACAGGAGCTAGAAACACATATTACAAGGTTTCCAATGAGGAAGAGGTGGAGCCCAGATGTCCAAGCCCCTGAGCCCACAAATCTAAGTCAAGCGAGGCTCAACCCTTGTCCCTTCCGCCGTCCACCTCTTCCTCCTCGGCCACCAGTGAATCTGGGGCTAAATCGATAATCAAGTTTGCCAATTTCACAGGAGAATCTCCTCAGAAATATTCAGGAGAGAAGGTGATACAGAAAAAACATGAGTTGCTATCCTGAACAGTCCTCTCCCTGCCCCTTCACCTGTGTGTCAGGAAGCCTAGAGGTCTTCGCACAAGACAGAGACTCTATCTGGTGACAAGCGTGGGCCTTCAATGCCCTCTCCAACTGAACAGGAGGGCAGGTGGCCTTCTCAGCCCCTCATACACAATGTCATGGGCACAATCTGCACAGTGCAAATGTCCTGGGGGCTGGGAGAGGCAGCCTAGAGCCAAGTCCAAGTCCAGCAACGTCCAGGAATGAGCCACAGGAGGAGAGGGCAAGTGAGGCCTCAGGAGACACCAGCCACAGCGCAGCGACGCCGAGAGCAACATCGGAACCCAGAGTTCAAGGGCCAAACAGACCAGGGAGACAGCAGAGGCCAAGACCCCTGCTTGGGAAGTCACCTTGGGAGCCAGTATGCCTTTTGAAGAATATAATATTGTTTTTACTCATTTATAAACTGTAAATGATATGGATTGTCATTGGATCCGAAAACAGTGTATGGATTCATTTTAGTATCATGAATCCTTTCATCTCTGCCATGCTATATTTTGCTTATGATTTGTTTATGAAGTGAGCACTGATGTTCATGAAGGCCGTTGTTGCATTTCTTGAAATGGAAGATTCCTGGCCTTGCAAGCAGCTATAAAACAGCTAACCAAGATCAACAGAACAAAAGTTATTTACACAAAACTTAATGAACTTGATAAAGAAAAAAATAAAGCCTTAAATATAAGACCTGAAATTATAAAACTACTAAAAGAAAATATAGGGAAAACACTTCAGGATATAGCACTGGGCAAAGACTTTATTAATAAGACCCCAAAAGCACAGGCAACAAAAGAAAAAATAAACAAATGGAATTATATCAAACTAAAAAGCTTCTACACAGCAAAAGAAACAACAGAGTGAAAAGACAACCTACAGAATGGGAGAAAATATTTGCGAATTATGCATCCAACAAGGAATTGACATCCAGAATATACAAAGTTCTCAAACAACTTAACAGTAAAAAGAAAGTAACCTGAGTTAAAAAATGGGCAAAGGAACTAAATAGGCATTTCTCAAAAGAAGATATACAAATGGCCAACAGACACGTGAAAAAATGCCCAACATCACTAAGCATCAGAGATGCAAATGAAAACCACACTGAGATATCATCTTACCCCAGTTATACTGGCCAGTATCAAAAAGACAGAGAATAACAAATGCTGGCGAGGATGCAGAGAAAGGGGAACCCTCCTACACTGTTGGTGGGACTATAAATTGGTGCAGCCATTATGGTAAACATTATGGAGGTTCCTCAGACAACTACAGATAAAGCAACCATATGACCCAGCAATCCCACTGCTGGGTATATACCCAAAGGAATGGAAATCATCATGTGGAAGGGATACCTGCACTCTCATATTTATCGCAGCCCTATTTGCAACAGCCAAGATATGAAACCAACCTAAATGTCCATCGACTGATGACTGGATAAAGAAAATGTGGTATATATACACAATGGAATAGTACTCTGCCATTGAAAAGAATGAAATGCTGCCATTCACAGCAACATGAATGAACTAAGAGAAAATTATGATAAGTGAAATAAGCCAGGCACAGAAAGAGAAATACTGCATGATCTCACTCATAAATGGGAGTTAAAAAGATAAACAAATAAAGAAAGAAAGAAACAACAATCACAATAATTTATTGAACTTTGAAAAGGAGGGAATGGAACTGAGGCATGGGAAAGGGGGAAGAGGGGTTAGTGAGAAACTGGTAAAGGGTCACAAAAAAAGGTTACATTATGTAAAGTTGAATATACTAATTATCCAGATTTGAGCATTACATACTGCACACAGGTATTTATATTCAATGCTGCACCCCACAGATATATACAATTAAGAAGGATATTTCAATTTAAAAAAAGGAAAATATAAAATAAAATATATATATATATGAATCCAGGCAGTCTGGTCCTAGCCTGTTTGTACTCTGAAAAAACAAACTAAGAAGAGTGATATTTATTGAGCACTTACCAGGTTCCAATCACTGGACTAATTAGCTTTGCATGCTTTATCTCATCAAAGCCTAGAAACGACCCTGTGAATTTGGTTTCACTATTATTCTCTTACTACAGATGAGAAAACTGAGGCTTCAAGGGGTCAATATAGGTCATATAGCTAGTAAGTGGCAGAGGTCATATGACTAGTAATAACAGAGTTGGGATTATTTCTGTTTTTACAACAAAGACCATGCCATTTATTTACAAAGGCCAGTGTGGGAGTTGGGAGGGGTTGGGAGGGAAAGCCCCATAGACCCCCTCTCTGGACCACTTGGAACCCATTGCCACTTGGAACAAGCTCTGTTCCTCTTGCATCCATTATCTCAGCCATGGGTCCTCCAAGCAGCTGGGCCAAGTAGCAGAGGGAGCAGGTGATATGAGCCACCGCTATGCACCAGTACAGCAAAGTCCAACTCCAGATCAAAGCTATCAGTGCCACCCTCTCCTCTCCTTCCTCAAATAAAACTTTCTAACCTAGGGGGAAATAATGTAGAACTAAAAGGGCATGGGCCAGGAAGCCAAAGACCAGAGGCTCTGGAGGGAAAGATCCCTCTAGTATACCCCAAAGCAGTGAGGGGTGATGAGGGTGCTGATCCCAGCCCTGCCAGTTTCAGAACAGGTGCCCACACTGCCCTGGAGTGACCCAGCATCCAGATGCCCAAGGGACCTGGCTCCCTGGCTATATGTGTTAGTAACCTAGACTGACCCTTTTACCCACTTCTCGCTGGTGGGAGAGAGCTCTGAACCAAAAAGCAATGAAGACTTCACCTCCACCCCTCACCCAACTTACACACACTTCCCACTCCTGAGACAGATCCCTACCCACTTCATGTCTTTTGAGGAGAGCTCAGATCACTCGTGCCTGGGGACATGGAAATGTGTGTGTGTGTGTGCGCGCACGTGCGCACGCACGCACATGCCCCTTATGGGCCACAGAGACCCCTCCTTCAATTCTAGTTCCATATCTAAGCCTCCTCTGCCAGGCCTGGGCCTGGATTCTCCTGCTCTCAGTGCTACCAATCCCTGTCAATTCCAACACCCAAGCTTTTTACTCAGACCTTCTCCCCTTTTCCTTCTTTGAGAAAATCTCATTCCCTCCTATTCAATATCCACTGGTTTGGCCCAGGGCTTGTTAACTCCTGTCCAGAGGGCTGTGTCTCATCTCCCACTTCAGACGAGGAGGACAGGCATCATCTTCCTCCTCCCCCTGAAGTCCCATCAGAGCCCATGAAAAAGCGCTGGATGAAGTGACCAGAGTAGTGGCTGAGGAGGAAAACCACAGCCTGTTTCACCTGCCTGTCCTTCAGAGTGTGAAATCCTAGTACTGGTTGGGCTGGGGGTGGTAGGAGGTAGAGGAGGGAAAGAAAAAAGTGAGTTATCAGAAGTAAACATGAGACAAGCAAAACGCTGGTGGTACAGGTGGAAGACCCTGTTTCAGTGAACCATGTAGCTGTTTCCTCCTTTGGCTCTGCACTGCTACTGAGCAGACTGCAGCCTGCAAAAGGTGGTAAGGAGCAAGGAGGTGGGCCAGTTGACAAAACTGTGAACATTGTGTAAATGGCTCTGCTCAAGGAGGGTCAGGAGAGAAGATTCTGTAAGAGATGTAGCAGTAAAAACAAAATTCTCAGACAGACCTGTGGGGTTGAGGCCCATGCCTCTAAAGTCACTTTGCTGTTTGGAGAGGACGAGGGAGAAGACAGAAGGGACAGCAAGCTACAGACGGTAGGGGCTGACGGAGGAACCAAATGCTGGCATCGAGGGAGTGGGGAGACAGGAGGCATGGGCCAAGGGATTAGGAGAGCTAGGAGCCCAGGAGTCTCTCAATAGCTGCGCTGCTGTCCCCTCCTGTGGCAAAAAGGGCCTGCAGGTTGGCCTCACCACTGATGAAGCCCATGGAGTTGAGCTGCTCCCATTTCAGTTGCTACTGAAATCTCTCTTCTGGTGTCTGCATCTGTGAGTTTCAACTACCGGCCAAAAGCTGCATCATCTGCTGCATGAGCTGCTGCTGGGCACAGCAAGCCCCTGCTGGAGAAGATGTTGTTGGTGTGGCTGGCGAGGAGGTGGGGCCCTCAAGCACAGACCTGGCCCTGCTGCCTGCCAAGGGGTGCTAGGGTCTGGCATATCCTGAAGGAGCCGAGGTTGGGTACCAGCTAGGAGCCTCAGTCTGCAAGTTTCCAATCTCTGCTACATCTGCAGCAGCATCTACAAGAATTGGTAAGAATTAAGAGGGACTCCAGATTCTGCATGTGCAGCAGGAAGACCCAGAGCTGCAGGCAGAGCTGTTCCTGTAGCTAGCTAGGAGTTCCCTGCAAAGAGCAGCACATTCACCATCATCTGAGCCTCAAAGTTGGGATCCTGGACTGTGCAGGTAGGGAGCTGAGATCAGATTCCTCAGCAGCTGGGGGTTCTCTGATATCTGCTGGAGGAAGGCCTACATTTTGAACATCCCTCATGCCAGGCTAGCTGCACTGATCTCAAAGAAGTTTGAGACTGTTGGGTACACCTGGCTTGTCCCCAGTCCTCCAGTGCCCTCCCCACCAGAGCCAGGAGCCTGGGGGGTGGCACAAGGGACTCCTGGAGTTAGGAAGGGGCTCTTGATTCTCAGTCCACACAGGCTGGGAGAATAAACTGTCAGAGTTCTCTGCCAGGGAAGAGATATGAATGTTGCCAAACTGTTCCTGGGCAGATCCTGGATGTCTGTGTTCATGCAACAGAGGTCATGATACCCTCCAAGATGCTTTCAAAGTTGCACAAGGCCTGGGCCTGCTTCCACTTCATCTTCTGCATTATGGCTGGATTCTGAGCAAGCTCCATCATGTGTCTTATAAAGACAGGGTTGTAGATTATGCAGCTCATCTTAGGGTTCTGCTCCATCAACTGCTGCATCTGGGGTTTGGCCATGGTCATGTGGTGCATGAGGTCAGGGTTAGACATCATATCCTAGACCAGAGGGTTCTCCATGATGAGCAACAGCATCTCAGGACTGGACATCAGCTGCCGCCTCATGTGCTGCTGCAGCTCCATGAAACTGAATGTGCCCAGGCCCAGGCTGCCCAGCCCCAGGATGCCCCCAAAACCAGAAAATATGGATGCAGCAACACTGGAGGTCCCTCCTCATTGCTCCTCTGGCTTCCACTGCTAGCATCTGAAATGGCATTGCAAGAGGTGGAGAGCTGGCAGGGGTGGTGGAGGGTGCTGAGGCAGGGCCTGGAGTGAAGAGGGAAGAGGCAGTGGCAGCAGCAGGATCTTGAGCTTTCTCTGAGGTCCTGACAACCAGAGGGACAATGAGCCTGTCCTTTATCCCATACCAGTTCAATATGTCCTTATCCTAAGGACTTTGCCTGTGACGATCTGGATCAGCTGATCCTGCTAAGCCTTAATCTCCAGGAGATTTAGTCTTCGAATTCCTTGACCAAGGTTTGATGGAAGATCACAATTTCCTCCTTGTCTCTGAGGGTCTTGCCAGCTATCTGAATGGGAGGGCTTCATTTCGGCCCTGCTCAGCTCCACAATGATACCATGCTGCCATGCCACCTTACAGCCCGCCCTTGCCTCTTCTTGCAAACCAGAATTTAGACATATGGGTCTTTTTTTACTTCAAAACCCATATTCCTAACTTTCTTTTCCT
>NW_007727423.1:309546-319420 GCF_000696425.1 Galeopterus variegatus | reverse complement strand
GGGGTGGTGGAGGGTGCTGAGGCAGGGCCTGGAGTGAAGAGGGAAGAGGCAGTGACAGCAGCAGGATCTTGAGCTTTCTCTGAGGTCCTGACAACCAGAGGGACAATGAGCCTGTCCTTTATCCCATACCAGTTCAATATGTCCTTATCCTAAGGACTTTGCCTGTGACGATCTGGATCAGCTGATCCTGCTAAGCCTTAATCTCCAGGAGATTTAGTCTTCGAATTCCTTGACCAAGGTTTGATGGAAGATCACAATTTCCTCCTTGTCTCTGAGGGTCTTGCCAGCTATCTGAATGGGAGGGCTTCATTTTGGCCCTGCTCAGCTCCACAATGATACCATGCTGCCATGCCACCTTACAGCCCGCCCTTGCCTCTTCTTGCAAACTAGAATTTAGACATATGGGTCTTTTTTTACTTCAAAACCCATATTCCTAACTTTCTTTTCCTGATTACTTTTTTAATCAATGAATATTTATAAGTTTCTATGAGGCACTGTGCAAGGCACTAGGGCTATATTAGTGGGAAAGGCCATCCCTCTCTGTCTTCACAGAGCTTAGTCTATGGGAAAGACAAGTAACCTACTGGTAACAGCAACATAGTGTAATAAATGCTGCTATAGGACTAGGCACTGGGTGCTATGAGAGTAAATAGGAGATGCCTAACCCTAATTTGGGAGACTACGCAAAGCTTCTAGAAGTCACAGGAGGCTTAGTGGAGGACTCAATGTCTAAGCACAGATCTGTATCCCCACAGAAACATGTGGTATGGGCAGGAGTTAGCCAGGAGGCCATAAGGTAAGGAAGAGGTGTTTCAAGCTGAGGAAAGAGCATATGCCAAGACTCCAGGGCCAGGCAGAGTGGGTGGGTCAGCAGGACCAGAGCCCAGAGTGGGGAAGAACACTCAGTCACATGCCCAGAGAGAGAAGAGGGGACAGAGTCGTGCAGGGTGTCGTTGGCCACCTGAAGAAATGCACAATTCCAAGAGCAGCAGGAAACCACTGTGGGATTTCATGCAGAAGAATAACATGGTTCAATTTGTATACTGGGAAGACCCTTGGGCTGCATTGTAAAGACTAGTCTCTGGAAGGAGAACCACCCCGGTGGAGGAAAGGCCAGTGATGAGACGACCACAGACACTGGCAAGCAGGCAAGCAGCAGTCAGGAGCATGGGAAGTGGGTGGATATGAAAGTGATTCCCAGCATATTTTGAAATTCCCAGGACCTGGTAATTGGTAGGGCTGTCAGAAGAGGAATCAGATGGCATGCAGATTTCTAGCTCAAAAACCTATTCAAAGAGAAAGGAAATATAAGAGAAACAGCAGGATTAATAGGGAAAATCATTTCTGCTTGAGGAATGCTGAACTGTGTGTGCTCTTGAGACACCCAGGTGGATGAGTAGCCTGAGCAGTTGGTAAGATTGGTGCTCAGCAAATTCTGGGATCAAAATGTGGGAACCATCTTCATGCAAACAGTAGTTAAAGCCTTAGGCCTGATGAGATCACCTAGAGAAAGTATGTAGAGTAAGGAGAAAAGTAAGTCTGGAGGAGAATCAGTCTCTACAGATCAAAAAGAGAAAGCTCAAGAGAGATGGAGAAAGAAGACTGGCCTGAGAGGTGGGAGGAAAGCCAGGTGTGGGCAGCACAGAGATCAGGAGAAAAGATCTTGAGAAGGAAGGAGTGGCCCCCAAGTCAAATGCTACTGAAAGGACACATGAAAGAGAACAGAAATTATGTCTACCGGGTTTAACAAAATGAATAGATTTGTTCAGCATGGAAGAAGCTGCTATGAGACAACCGTTCTCCCTATCTTTTGTGAAGCATTAAAGAGTTTATGCTAATATCCTGGGCTTCAGGGCTAGGTGTAGGCGAAGGCAGAGAGGCAGGGCCTTTGGAAACAAAGAGAGGTGAGAGAGAGTTTTCAGACTAAAAAAGAATTTGGAGATCAGAGGGGAGAACACAGGCCCTCACCAGACACAGCCTCTGCCTTGATCTTGGACTTTCCAGCCTGTGAAATAAATTTCTACTGTTTGTAAGCCACCCAGTTTATGATATTTTGTTGTAGCAACCTGAACAGACTATGACCAGGGATCAGGAAACAGATTACTAACCCAGCAGTCTGGAAATGACATGGGTTGCCTCGGGAAGATATCACCTCTAGAATAGTTCAAGGAAAGGCTGGACAGAGGTGGTGATCATAAAGGTTGTCCAAAGATACTGTTCCAGACTCCAAGCTGATATCTGACCCTAACATTCTGAGATTCTAGCATAGAGCAGGCATCAATATTCTGCTAGTTTATCTTATAGCTCAACTTAAATCATATACTGATCAGTTCTTAAAATTGAGTCAGATATTGGGGGGGGTTGCAATAACTTAGAAGTACAATTACTTATTCAGGGAAGAAATTCATTCTATTCTCCAAATTATCCTGGTGAATCTCATTCTGATACTAGGAAGAGTTGCCCTAATTTGAATGATGTCTTTGATGTCATAGAGAACATACTGCAGAAAGCAACAATCAGAGTCTCTGGACTTCAAACCCAAACTGCTGGCCATTTTAGGACAACCTCACTCTCCTAAATAAAATGTCTTATATGGTAGACATCTTGAAATAATAAATCTTCATTCTTTTTCAAGTATTCTACAATTCAGTCTTTTTACTAGTCCGTAATGCTAGCCTTCTCTCATACTCTCATGCTGCCTTTGCTGGTTATTCGTCTTTTAGACCCACTGGGCACCCTTCCTCTGCTCTGCCTTACAGAAAGCTGATCCATGCAATTCCCCAGTCTTCCTTGACAACTGGCTTCTTGTTAGGTTTGGTCAATAGGAGGCACTGCTGGGAGTCTGAAAAACAAAAGATTAGAGGTAGAAGAAAGGGAAAAAACAGGCTCACGCTCTCACTCACTCTCTTTCTCTCTGTGTGTGTGTGTGTGTGTGTGTGTGTGTGTGACAAAAGATACCTAACATTATATCCCAATACCTTTGTAACCAGTTCCCTTGTAACTGATAAATGACCTTTTTTGTTCTGTTTTCCTGACTGAATCTGACTAAAATCACCTTATTCTCTAATTTAACAGAGGTTTTATGTAATTCAAAAGTGTGGGTTCAAAAGGTGAGTAGAAATCACCAAAAGAAGCCCAATTTATTTAAAGAAAACCTGTTCTTATTCTTGGTCTAAATCTTAAGTGACTCCTCTTTTCCTCACAATCTAGTTTAAAGTCTCTCTCCACAGCACGAAAGAGGCCATTGCATCATATTGCACTTGGACACTCCTTGTACCTTCAAGTGTCGGAGATTTCATTTTGGATTCTCTTATTAGACTTTAAATCCAATTGAATTAACATGAATCCTTCAATAACAAAATCACTTAGAAAATCACTCCCAGAAATCCCTTTATCTCTTACTTTTTTTTCTATTTTTATTTTTACCTCCTGTTTATTGCCTTTTTCTCTTTTCCTTGGATTCTCTTATTAGACTTTAAATCCAATTGAATTAACATGAATCCTTCAATAACAAAATCCACTTAGAAAATCACTCCCAGAAATCCCTTTATCTCTTTTACTTATTTTTTCTATTTTTATTTTTACCTCCTGTTTATTGCCTTTTTCTCTTTTCCCCCATGGAAATAAAAGACACAATCAGAGCAACATTTAAACAGCCCACCAACATGACCTCTGTCTTCCTTCATGTCATAAGAGGGAGATGTTGCCGTGGCAACTCTGAGAGAGACATTCCTCACTTCCTGGACTGCAATCTCCAAAAGAACTGCCTTTGAGATATTACCCATCCTCAGGTGGGAGGCCTGATATTGTCTTATATAGATTCTCTTTAATACGAGACCCACATTTCGAGGACAATGATTATGGATAGTCCCCAGGCCACAGGCATTTGTCAGATGGGCACCATTCACCTGCAGGCCATTCTGTGCTCAGTTGCTTCTTATTCTGCTAATGCAGAGATCATTCTACTGCTTCAAAATTATAAATTTTGACAATCATCAAGTATTGAGCTTGTGGTATGTAAAATGCCAAGAAAGAGTGGCCAGACCAAGGCCCTTCTTCCAAAATAAATGTTACTCTCTTACCATCTCCTTTTCTCTGATTATTGGTCTTTTCTGCTTTATTTTTTCAACTTGGCCTTTTCTTAATACTAGACTCTTGTCTCCATGAGCTCAGCTCTCTGACCTGAATTGAAGTATAGTCGTCCGTCAGCCCCTGTGTCAAGCACAGCTGAATGCAGCAAGGAGGACTAGATACAGCTAAAGTCAAAGGTCATCAACTTTGGGAGTGGAGAAATCAAAAGAGGGGCCAAACTATGTCCTGACAAAGAAATTACAGCACCTTCTACATTGGATGTACCTGACCCTTCCTTCAAGACTGCTACTATTTCAAGAGCCAGAAAGAAACAAGGAGGAAAGGACAGAATCTTTCTTAATGCAACACTGCTTTTGCGCTGGCCTCCCTAGCGAGTTATAAATCCCACATATAGCACATGGGGGGCCCATATCCCAACACCTGCTCAGCTCCTGGCCTATCTTCTCATTCTTCCTTCAGCTCTAAACTGAGAACTGAGAGGTGATACTAGTATGTTCCAGCACTGTTCTATGCCCTTTGCATACATTTTCTGCTCTCATCTTTACAAAATCCCTATAATATGTAAATAGCTATCTCATATTATAGCCATATTACTAATGAGGGCAAGTAACTTGCCCAAGGCTCCTCAAGTAGAAAGCCGCAGAGGTAGGATTTGAACCTTGTACAGTCTGTTTCAAAGATTCTTTCATCTATACCACATTAAATCCTCAAAGAAGGAACTCTGAAACACAATGTGAAAAGAGCTTGTTTACGTGTCTACTCTCCCACTTGCTGTAAGCAATACGTATGAAGGGGCAATTCAGATTCACTTCAGTATCCTCCATGCCTGCCACATTGTAAATATTCGATAAGTATTTGTTGAAAGAGATAAATTTATTAATGCCCACCTTTCTTTTTTATCCTGCGCCTGAATTATTGCCAAAACCTCTAAAATGGCCTTTTCACCTCTATTCTTGACCACCACTAACCAAGCTTCCACAACCAACATGATTAATTTGACAGTATTACTTTAAAATTGCTCAATAGTCCTCATCAAAAGAATAAGTGCAAGTTTCTCTTCCCTTAGCTGTTCTTAGAGTTTTGTCTCTTTCCCCTTCATCTTACACCATGCAACCTACCTCTTTACCCCTTTGCTGAATTTTTATGAAAGTTTTAATCATTGGCAGCTTCCCAAATACAGAATTGTTTCAACCCTTTGAGCTTTCATGCATGCAATTTCCTCCACCAGGAAGGCCCTAGTCTCCCGGCACACACACACACACACGCACACGCACACACACATCCCTCCCTTGCCTATTTGCCTGGCAAATTCCTGTTCCTCCATCAAGAATTAGCTCAAGCATCACCTCCTGGGATTCACTGATTTCCACAGGAGAACTCAGTGCTTTCAATATAGAAATTGTTATATGTGTTTTTGCTACTTCCCCACTATTCTGTGAGAATAGAGAGAGGGACCATGCCTTTTCATCTCTATCTCCCCAGGACTTAGTATGGTGTCTGGCACTGGATGCCTAAGGAAATCAGTATTTGTTGAAAAAATGAAGCAGGAAGGAAGAAAGGCAGAGAGGGAGGGAAGGAGAGAAGAAGGGAGGAAAGGATGGAGGGAGGGAGGGAGGGAGTGTTCTCAATTTGGTTAAGAGGAACCTATGGGAATACTCATTCAGTGAACACATTTTGCTCTTTGAGGCAGGGGTGGACAGGAAACTTGTGAAGCCTGAAACATTTCCTGACATAACTAACCTGAGGACTGTGTGATAATAACAACAATTAGGGATGTAGAAAATCAGGGAAGGGGCAGGAAAAGACATTTTTATATACAACTTTATCTCAAGCAGTCCCTATCTGAAAGATTCATCTCAAACCCAGCAGCATGGCAACTCCTCTGAAATAATTACGTTCACTTGTTTTATATGTTTCTTTACAAGTTAAAATATTTTGAGATATAGAATTATGCCTGTTGCCAAGAGTGTGATATTGTCTTGTCAATCAGTTTTTCTTCCTACCACTAATCAAAGAAGTCAAGTACATATTTCTTAGGGCCTGAAACACAAAATATATTAAATTTAAAGAAAATCATAAATTAATAATGTTTACACTCTTGGTTCTAGGAGAAGAGAAATTAAGTTTTGCCAATTATGAAAGGCTTATTTTACTGTTTCCCATTTATGATGTTTACTATTAAAATAAAATAGAGAATGTACATAAAATTCACAGAAATATGGTTATAAAAGTGAATAAAAGACAACAGACATAGAACAATGGTGAAAGAGGCTTGCCATGGCAAAATTCAGGCTCTGAGACATTTTTTAAGACTGACATTTTTAACAGCAATAATAAAGGCTAGAAAATGTAATAAATGTAGATTCTTCAACTCAGAAGAAGATGGAATGAATATTCAATGTCATGAAGGATTTATTACCACTAGTAGGATAATAAATATCTCTTCACTTTTATCAATATTATAACTTTGACATTTTTATGTGGATAATATTTATATTGAATGTATAAACACCAGGCTTTCCTTCTTCTTAGTGATATTTTGGGGCGAGGAAGTACTGATTAGAGCATTTAGTACAGCAGAGGGTATCGTTGTTGGGTAAATGTTATTATAGTCATGTATTAAGAGTCTACCATATACCAGTCACTTTCCCAACAGTATTTCTGATCATCATAACGATTCTTAAAGGCAAGTATTCTCACTGCCTCTCTGCTATGGATAAGGAAATCAAGGCTCAAATGGATTAAGTCATTTGCCCGTGATCCCAGAGGTCATAAGGAAGGACTTGGAGCTCGGCGCCTCTGACTCTAAATCCCTTGCCTGTCCCACTGCCATTCATTCTGTGATGCTGCCACAGCTCTAAACAGAATACAGAAGAATATGGCACCTACCCAGCAAAATGTGTTTGGAGAAAAGCTCTTTTGCATCAGTGAATTGGGTGAGAGAAGTACATTTTGCAAGTCCGAACACATTCTCAAGGAGGAAAAAGCATTGAAGTTAAGCTATTTAACATAAGCTCTTTAGAAACACTATTTTTTATTTTTGTGAATATGAACAAAAGGATGATGAAAGAGACCAAGAGAGTTGCCTCAAGACTAAGCACAATCAGTGACCTTTTGTAATTAGACATTGTAGAGGGCCTGGATGGGAACCACTGACACCAACCAAGCCTGCCTTGGCTACCCACAAAACCAAGAAGGGATGCGACGGTCTTTGTGATATGTCAACTTGGCTAGGTTACAGTTCCCAGTTGTTCAGTCCAGCACTAATCTAGGTGTTGCTGTGGAGGTATTTTTCAGATATGATTAAAGTCCACAATTAGTCAATGTTAAGCAAGGGAGATTATCTTTGATAATCTGAGTGGGCCTGATTCAATCACTTGAAAGGTCATAACTGCAGAACTGAGGCTTCCCCAAAGGGAAGAACTGCACCTATGAACAACAGCTTCAGCCCATGCTAGAATCTTCCAGCTTGCAGCTTCCTGACCTTTTGCCCCACAGATTTTGGACTTGCCTAGCCATACCCCACAATCACACAAGCCAATTCCTTGCAATAAATTTCTACATAGATATATTTCCTACTGGTCTGCCGCTCTCCAGTTGAACCTTGACTGATACAAGGGATTTGGAAATTAGAGCACAGCAAAACTGAGTGCAAAAGAAAAAATGTTTCAAAGGTGCAGTGGATTGAATGGCCCCCAGAGTCAATAAAGTTTAATTCCCACTCTTGCTGTTGACGGTGGGAAATCCTATTATAATAATTGAAAGGTGGGTCCAGGAAGAAGTGATTGGACTGTGAGGAGTATGCCTAGTCAATGGATTGATCCATTCACTGAGTAATAAGTTGATGGATTAATGGTGGTCATGGGAGTGGTTCTGAGGACTTTAAAAGGAGAGCACAGAAGAGTCTCTCTCTCTCTCCCTCCCTCCCTCCCTTCCTTCTCCCTCTCCCTCTCCCTCTCCCTCTCTCCCTCTCTGCCATTTTCTGACATATAAGACCCCTGCCAGAAGAGTCTCTCTCTCTCTCCCTCCCTCCCTCCCTTCCTTCTCCCTCTCCCTCTCCCTCTCTCCCTCTCTGCCATTTTCTGACATATAAGACCCCTGCATTGCTGTAAAGCCACCACTGAGAGAGACCCTCCAGATTTGTTCCCTGGACTTTGGACTTCCCAGTCTCTGAAACTGTAAGCAATAAATTTTGTTTTCTTAAAAATTACCCAGTTTCAGGCATTTTGTTAAAAACAAAAGTAGACTAACACAAAAGGGATCACTTATTTGATCATGAGTAACTCTTAAGGTCTTTGTGATAGGTAAGAGTAGTCTTTACAAAGTCTAGCTGGGCAAAGTTTAGTTACAATACAACAACCTCACTAACCTGGCTTTAATCAAAGTAAAAATCAGGCCAAATTTTGCACCCACTTTCACCTTAGGACCAATGAGAGATAGCCAAATATGCACCCCTAGCCAATGATATAGGATGCCCAGTTTCTAGGCTTCCACACACCAACAGCCTCCAATCAGGGCATACCTGAAGCCTTCCCTTTTTCCACTTTCCAACTCCTTTGCTTGCTTTTGGATCTCTGCCAAATACAAGTGATGGTGGCTGACTCCTTTGCTATAATAAGACCTGAATAAATAGCCTTTGCTTGTTCTCACTTGGGTAGTCTTCATTCTAAAATAAATGTAGTACTTAAACATGAAAAAGGAACTTAATTAAATAAAAATTTAATTAAATAATAGTACAGATGTACATGAATATTACAAAAATTATCACAGTGGTACACAAATGGGTAAAGTTTGGAAACACTGCCATTCTGTGCAATTCCTGTACTAAACGCTGTCCTGTGCACAAAAACTTGCAGGGGAATGCTATGACAAGCATACGCTGGGCATGCTCTCAGCTCAGGCCTTTACACTGGCCATTTCCTGTGCTTGGAATGATTCCTCACCCATGCACAAGACATGCTGCCTCTCCTCTTTGGATCTTTACTCAAATGCCTTCTCCTTTGTGAGTCTCCTCTCTGACTATTCTGTTTTTAATAGAAATAATTTCTATCCTATCCTCTCCCCTACACACGCACACAGTCCCTTCCACCTTTTGTGCTTTATTTTCACCATGGCACTTAACATTATCCAACATACTGTGTATTTTATTCCTTTGTTTACAGCTTATCTCCCCTTGTTTTTCTTTTTCTCTCAATACGTAATCCTAAACACCTAAAATAGTGCCTGGCACTAAGAAAGTCTTGTATAAATACGAAGGAAGGAAGGAAGGCGGGAAGGAGGGAGGGAAGGAAGGAATGGATCTCATCAGCTTTGGAAGGACCCAAGCTCAATTTCAACTCTGTCACCAGCTGTGGTAGACCTGGAGTTGTGTTGCCCACATCCCCTTCAAGGGATTACGTGTTGCCCCAGTTATCAGCTTCCTAAGGGTTTACCTCATTTGCAGAGTCACATTACTCAAGGACACACTCTGAAAAGGCCGCCAACTATCAGGGACCGACTGAGGCGGGAGTACGAAGGTGCATCAATTTCAACCCTACATGAGCGGAATGTGCTCCAGAGCGCCCCCTGGTGTTGGCCATAGCTTAGCTGCGCCTGTATCACATTTCAATTTCTCCGCCCAAGCCTGCTTCCTTCCTCCTCTCTCCCAAAGGTGTTAAACCTAAATAAATACCCTGCACGCCAAATTCACCTAGGGAGAACCAGCCTGTAACACTAGCTAAGTTCCCAAGGATCCAACATGCAACATCAACTAAAACTCCATCTTTCCTCAGCTTCCGCCTCC
>NW_007727423.1:297530-308546 GCF_000696425.1 Galeopterus variegatus | reverse complement strand
CCCCCGCCCCCATCTCCACCCCACCCTTTTTTTTTTTTGCTTTGGATCCCAGTACAGGGATCCAAATCCTTGCCCTTGATTTTATCATACCGCATTCGAACCAACTGGGTTAACCAGCCAGCAAATCTTGAAGGCCCTCTGAACAGTTGTGAAGTGTTGTTAGAGTCAGCCCAGGAACAGCTTGTACCTCTCAGGGAATTTGCACACTCCTGCAGATCTATGTGAACAGGGCGTAAGAATCATTCAGTGTAGCACAGACTTCTGAGGAGGTCTGGCATGCCCTTCGTGCACTCTCATATTATATTTAAGGCAACTCTGACCCTAACTTCAGGGCTTTATAAATAAACAATAGAGAATTGATAATAATAATTACAACAATTAATTGTTGGTTTTCTGGTGGATTCCAACCATTAGTAATGCCATAGGCAACAGCCATTACACTGTGGTTGTTCATTTCCCATACCTAGTTAACTACACTGTGCTGGGAAGCAAATTGCTGATTAATGATTGGATGAGTATCATATATATTCGGTACAGATTTTTGCCAGGTTCAGTCCAGTGACCCAGGAGTAAGAGACTTCAAGCCCTATTAATGAATTCCGTAAGATATTTTAAAAAATCATAAAAAATATAGTTTTCTTCATTCAAGAAGATGACTAGATTTTAAAATATGTTCAGTAGTTGCTAAACTGAATAGAGACAGGAAAATGCATTTTTTTAAATTAAAGTCAATGGTATGGGTGGTGACTTTACAGATAAATTGGTTATCTGGCATATTATGGTTATTCTTTTGTCAATAAATTGAGAAAGGGTCTAAATAAGTCACAAGGGTCCAAACAAGTGAATCATAATAGTAGAAATAAAAAGAAAAGAAAAAGGGGCCAAATTACCTATGAACAAATATCATGACTTATTAGGCCTCTTTCCTGTTTTGTGTTCTGTGGCAGGTACAAACAGTGGTATTGTATTTCCAGGAACCTACGAGCTGAGACTGGTAAGCTTTCAGAAAGCCTCAACAGTTAACCACAATGTTAAGTGTTCTCTGAGTAAGAAACCAAAGATAGCTTTTCTCTGTGATTTGCAGGGGCAGACAGCGTCTGTGCCCAGCAATGGACACCCTGATGGCAATTAATTTGCTGGTATTAATGGGCAGAATGGTGTTCCCATGACATTGTCATCACTCCTTCACTTGAGATCCTCTATCACCCATTCCTGTCCCTAAGACATAGAACCTCCCTTACGGGTACAATCCAAATGTCAGCAGCTGCCTGCCCAACACAGCTCTCATGTTACACACAGTCACACAGCACCAGAAGAGCAACCGTTCCCCTGAGGAGGATGTGACTTGACTATCTAGGGAAGGACTGAAAAAGAGTAGCACACCAATCCACAAAGGATGTCATGGCGTCCTAAGACAAGTGGCTCTGAGATGGACAGACTGGCTTATGACAGCAACAGGACAAAGGCTTAAGGAGCCCACAGTGATGCCACAACAAATACAAGCATCTGAAGAGCCGCTTGTTACCACAAGGCACAAAAGACCTAACTATTTCATCAAAATGCACTTTCAGAAAAAGCACGGAGTTTTTGTATAGGAAGGTCATGATAATCTTCAAAATGCTTGATTAAGACAGACAGACTGTAAAGAAGAGAGCTTGAGGTCAGTGGGAAAGGAAGAATACTGGATTCTCTATCCTGCTTCTTCTTCCCACTCGAGCCCAGTAATTTTTATTTTGTGAAAAGAGGATTATAGTGTTTTTGCAATGTAATACATTTAATTTCAGAGCCTCAGAATCTGTGCTTTTCAAGCTGAGGATGCCAACCTATTAGAGGGTCATGGAATCAATTTAGTGTATTTTAAAGAAAGAATAGAACAGAACAGGATAGAGCAGAATAGGAAATATCAGAATGCATCATGCAGAGTAAGGAATTATTTTGGCACATTGTTTCAGTTATAAGTATGCGTGTATGTATGTAATCTGTGAATATGAACATGTGTATATATTTTGGGTAACTACGTAAATATATTTATTACTCTGGCTCTTGGTTCTTTTAAAAAGTCTGAAAGCCACTACTCTAAATCAATTAGGAGAAGCTAGTAACCCTCACTCCCTTATGTCCACCCAGATAACAGAGACAGGATTTCATCATCACAGTCCTCATAAAGAGCCCATCAGTAAAGGCACAGTGTTTTTTAAAAAGAAGAAAAGAAAATTTCTCTAAGGCACCAAACACTCCCCATGACACACCTGATACTTCAGATATATTTAGTTACTCGCTGTGAATCCAACATCTGTTTTAACACCCACTTCTCTTATGTAAACATCTTCTATTTAATATGCCTAACAGCACACTTGGAACTGAGGCAATTATCAGGACTTTATAAAGTCTGTCTGATTTTTGGCCACATATCCATATGAAGAAAAGGACTCTGCATATGTACTTTGATCAGAGCAGAGACACTTCACCCTTCAAGAATTCGGGGGTCCATGAATGTGGATGAGGAAAAATTACTCCTTTATTTGCACAAATATCTGATCAATTATCTAGCATGTGCCTTCACTATGAATGTAGGCAACAAACCACAGTAAAATTGAGAGTATCTATGACTTTGCCCACTATAGAAATCATAGATAATTTTAGTTATGGTAGATATCTAGAAAAATTATATTTATTACTACTTCCAAATTATAGTACTTACTAAATTTTCTGCTACATCTTGTTATTTGATGTGTTAATAAAGATGGGCATGAATTGTAATTGTTTAATTTAGTAACTATATTACAATGTAATTGGTTTCCATGGTAAACTGAATTATAGTACTTACTAAATTTTCTGCTACATCTTGTTATTTGATGTGTTAATAAAGATGGGAATGAATTGTAATTGTTTAATTTAGTAACTATATTACAATGTAATTGGTTTCCATGGTAAACTTAGGTATTTTATTTTATGCATCTTATAGCATTGTTCTGAGGGGTCTACAGGCTTTTCCAGCTACCAAGGAGGTCTGTCTGTGGCATAAAAAATGGTTAAGTCATTAGAGAAACTTATTACAAAGAGGAAAGCAGGAGGAACATGATTACCCAGAACAATCAGTCATGGAAGCTGCATTGGAGTAAGTTATTGGAGCTATTTATGCTAGAAACACTTGGACTGCCTCAAAGTTCTTCAGAACACCTCCAAATTCTCCCCACTAGTAAGGCTAACAAGAGGCCATGGAGAAGAAACTAACATTTAGTCACCTTGGCTACCTGAGACAGAGTCCCTGGCACTCAGTCCCTGGGAGGGTGGACAGGTTGGTCATTGGAAATAAGCCTTGCATTCTGTAGCCACCAATTTGCTACTTCTACAGAGCATACAACGTAACTATGATCAACCTGTAAACTACCCCTGATACCTAACAAACTAAGGCTGTGTGGGGCAGATCAAGGGGTTGCCAGGGATTCAGAGTTTGGGGATAGCCTTAGCCATGTGACAGGCACCATGACTGGTTGTCCTTTAATCCTCTAAGTCATTCTATAACAAGATTCTATTATTGTATCTTTCATTTCATACTTTGAAGAAACTGAGGCTTAGAAAGGTGACTTAGACTGCCCAGAGTTACATGCTCTGCAGAAGCAGAGTCAAACATGGATCCCTGCTGCTGCTCTGCAGACCCTGCACCTTCCACCACTCTGCTAATCTGTCCACCCTCCTGACTCCAGCAGGGGCATGTCTCTGGGACCCAGAGAAGTAAAGCTGCCTACCTGTTTCATATGGCTGTGGGCATTTCTTGCAAACTACACTCATGTTGGAAATTCAGCAAAGTAAACTTAGCCTGGGAGAAAGATCAGAACACAGGAGCTGAGCAGCAGAGATGGTCCATCCTGACCCTACAAATCAATGGGCTTAATTTCCAAGTCTGCACCTTCTCCTCAAGGGAGGTAAGAGACCCTGGGAAAGAGAATAGAGGTAAGGCATCTACCTAACAATATTCTCTCCCAAAATATGTTGGGGGTGGGAGGCCCAGGCACTGTTCCCTCTAATCCTTTTGGCAGTTTTTTCCTGGGTCTCAGGTAGTTCCTCATACACAAACGTGGATCAGTACTTGCTGAAAGCTCGGGAGGTACCTGCAGATCTCTGGTTCTCTGTCCTCAGAATTCTCTTGCCTTGGTCCCCTTGGACTCTCAGCTCCATTTCCTCAACTTGGATGTCTGCCAGGCTCCACCTGGCTTCACCATCTCTGCACCACAGACTGGAAACTCTCTCAACACACGAAGTTAGAACAATCACAGGGCTCACCGTGATTTTCATTTCTAGGGAATTGCTTTCCTTCATCACTTGATAAGTATATGAGGACTATTCTTTTATATATTTTGTCTGGTTTATTTTTGGTGAGAGGGCAAATCTTTACTCAAATTCTTTAGTCAAAATTTCTTATTAGGTACCATTGAAATTTGTGTCCTATGACTTCACTATAATTTTTACTAAAGGTGAATTTTTAAAATTGGGGTTAATAAGACTTTATTTTCTCACTACTTATCCTTACATTAGCCTCTGTTACCTAAAATAAGCTAAAAGAATGTTCAACATAGTAGGAATTAAGAAACTGTAGCAGGCTGGTGGGGAATATACACAGCCAGGAATTTTTGTATCTTTGAATCACACTTATATGCACTGGGGTTCAGGTTTAATGACAAAAAAAAAACAAAAAAAAAGCAAGAAATAGATTAACTGCAGAAAGAATATTCCAGCATTCCAGGGTCCTTAACTACTGGCATATGCTGAGTGGCACAGTCCTTTCTCCTTTCAAGTCAGTGGGGTCCTATCAGTACGACAGATACAGCTACTGACTCACCAGGGATGCTGAGAAGATTAATCTGGATCGATTAATCCAGTGCTTTTGGAAAAGTGCTATATTTTTGCTACATTATGAAAATTACCTAGAAACCACACTAGTGATGCGCTATTGAATTCAGAAAATGAGAGTGTCAACAAACAACATAAAAATGAAAGATACTGCTTTACAAAATGTATCACATCCATTTATTTTGTCAGGCAAAGTTAGGTTCCCCTCATTTAGGACAGACTGCTTCGTGGCTTACCAGCAGAGTATGTATTTTATGTGTAGCAATAAAGTCTTATTAGGATAAAATCTTATTACAGCTAATGATGCTTAAATCTCTCTGTTGAAGTAGGTGAGGTTGTCTTGCTTTGGAGGGATTTGGCAGGTAGGTAGATTGATCAAGTGAGGAGAATTCAAAGAGGTGGCTCTGCAGGCCCTGCTGGGTGCCCCGTCACTGCTGCCACTGTCCTCACAGCTGCAGACACTGGACTCATGACTTCAGTTCTCCTCTCTCCAGCCTCAAGGTCAGCGGTTCTCCAGTGTGGCCCCCACCAGCAGCCTCAGTAGCATCTAGGAACTTGTTAGAAATGCACACTTTTAGGCCCCACCCCAGACCTTCAGAATCAGAAACTGAGTTTGGAGCCCAACAGTCTGCTTTAACAAGCCCTCTAGTTGATTCTGATGCACGTGCAGGTTTGAGAACTGCTGCTCTACTACGTCATCTCATGCATAACAAGTATCACAGTTTAGCTGTCTTGTCTACTGATTTGTTTCCTGGTTTACTATCTTTCTCCCACTCTGTTACATATTAGAAACACCTGTGGAGAATTTTATACTCCTTACACCTGGGGTAAGAATAAGACCAGATAAATACAAACGGGGGAAGACAGCGACCATCCGTATTTTTTTTAACTCTTCTCAGGGGATTCCAAGGCACAGCTAATGTGGAGAACCACTGTCTGGACAAGGCCTGACCTTCAGCAGGGTGTAGGTCAATGGCTCTGCCCTGCACTCCGGGACTCAGGCTCATGTATTCCTTAGAAACAGGCTTTTGGGTCATAGTTCTGGTAACCAGACTCCTGCCTTCTTCCTCCATCCAGGCCCCAGTCTGTGCCCCTGTTATGGAAAATGAGTTTCTGCTAACATCCCTGTCGTGGTAACCTGACCAGTGCTGCAGTCCCATAGAAAGAGATGAGCTGTGTGTGTAAATGTGACAACTTTGCGGTCAAATACATTGAATCCTGGCTCTTCCACATCCATCCAGGCCCCAGTCTGTGCCCCTGTTATGGAAAATGAGTTTCTGCTAACATCCCTGTCTTGGTAACCTGACCAGTGCTGCAGTCCCATAGAAAGAGATGAGCTGTGTGTGTAAATGTGACAACTTTGCGGTCAAATACATTGAATCCTAGCTCTTCCACTGATTTCCTTTAACAACTGGGCATAGCGGAATCCTCCTCCTTAATGGTCTCCACAGCATAGTCCTAACTGACATCTGAAAAACAGTTTTGCCAGGTTTACTATTATTTTATGGAACTGATGCATCCTGGTTCACTAAGATTTTAACTGATAAAAGTTTGGCAGAGTTTCAAGAACTCGAATGGCATGTAATTTAGGTGCTTATACACATTTGTGCTAGAGACTGTTTTTTGTCTGAGATCTTACTTCATGAACTGACCAATCACAGAAGTCCGGGCACCAAATTTGAATCTCCTGTTCCTGTTGACTGTTCACACATTTTTAGATTTTTTGTTTGCCTAAATATATGTGACCCTACTTGGAGCTTTTTACTGTAGCTTGAGACATCAGAAAAGGATCCATAGGGAGGCAAGATTTTAATGTGTAGAATTATTTGTCCCTGGTAAACAATGGATACCTACTGCAGGGGACATTCAAAGAACACTTTCTTTTGGCAGAGAAGAAATGATTCTTGGGTCCAAAAAGACATGATCACATAGAACTCAAAAGTTTTTCTAGGGCCGGCCCGGTGGCGCACTGCTATAGTGCGCCGCTTGGGAGCGCGGCAGCGCTCCCGCCGAGGGTTCGGATCCCACATATAGACCGGTTCCCGCTCACTGGCTGAGCGAGGTGCGGGCGTGATGCCGAGGGTTGCGATCCCGTTGCCGGACATGAAAAAAGACAAAAAAAAGGAAAAAAAAAAAAGAGAAAAGTGTTAATAAAGCTAGACAAATCAGTAAATAATAACAGACTCCCAAATGGCAGAGATAATGACATATCAGACAAACATATTAAAACAGCTATTATAAATATTCAAAAGAATTTAAATAAAAACATGAAAATAATAATAATAATTTTAAAATGCATATTATAAAAAAACACTAAGTGACACTAAATAAAATTTCTAAAGATGAAAAATACAGTTTTGGGGGGAAAAACTTATTGGATGTACTTAACAGTAGATTACATACTATAGAAGAAAAGACCAGTGAACTTGAGGACATAAAAATAGAAACTATTCAAAATAATTCAAAAAATTTTAAAAGTTGGGTTATTTTAAATGAATAAAACCTCAATAACCTGTGGGACAACATCAAGCAGTCTAACATGCATGTAATTAGAGTACCAGAAAGGCAAAAGAGAAAAAGAGAAGAGAAAGAAATATTTAATGACATAATAGCCCAAAATTTCCCAGTCTTGAAAAATATAAACAAACAGATTCAAGAAGCACCATGAACCATAAACAGAAACAAAGAAAACCACATCAAGTTATATGGTAATCAAATTACTGAAAATCGGGGATTAAAAAAGAGACTCCTAAAAGCATCCAGGGAAGAAAATAGGCATACAACATGGGGAAACAAAGATAAGAGTGACAATGGACTTTTCTTCCGAAACTATGCATGAGAGGGCAATGCAATGACATATTTAAACTCTGGGGGGAAAAAAAAGTTTCATCAGCTTAGCATTCTGTATTCAGTGAGAATATCCTTCAAAAATGAAAGATATAAAATGAAAACATTTGATTTTCATGCAGAAGCTGAAAAAGATTCAGTCAGCACCTGAACTACAAGAAGAATGCAGGTGGCAGAAAAATGATACCCTATAGAAACATAAATATATAAAGAGCAATAAAGAGTGCTGGAAATGGAAAATATGTTGATAAATTTAAAATTTATTTTTCTCATTTTTAAATTTTTGTAAAAGTTTATTGATTTTAGTAATAATAACCACAACGTATTTGGGGGTTTATAATACATGTGGAAGAGAAATGTAACAAAACAACAGAAAGGAAAGGAGAGAAGAAATTGACTATACCTTTGTAAGAATCTTACATCATATATCAAATGGCATAGTAGTATTTGATGGTAAAGAGTGATAAGTTAATGTGGATACTATAAATCATAGTAACCACTAAAAAATATATAGTTATAGCTAATAAGCCAATAGTGGAGATGAAATAAAATAATAAAAAAATACTCAATTAATGCCTAAAAGGTTAAGAAAAAAGAATAAAAGGAACAAAAAGCAGAAGGGAAAAATGTAAAACAGTATCAAGATTATAGACCTAAATCCAGTCATGTAGATAAATATAATAAATGTAAATGGTTAAACACTCTATTAAAAGACTGAGATTGTCAGGCAGAATTTTTTTAAAAGCAAGTACAATAATATATTACCTATAATAAATTTACTTTAAATATAAAGACACAAGTTAAAAGGAAAAATATATATATAAAAGATATACCATTTTATCCTAATCATGAGAAAATTAGAGGGACTACATTAGCATCAGACAAATTAGACTTCAGCCCACAAAATATTACTAGAGGTAAAGAGGGTTGTTTTATAATGATAAAAGGGTTAATTTGTCAAGAGGACATAATAATCTTAAATGTGTCTGCACATAATCATAGAACTTCAAAATACATGGAGCAAAACTCATATAACTGAAAGGAGGAATAGAAAAGTCTATAATTATAGTTGAAAATCTCAACACTCCTGTCTCAAAATTGATAAAACAAGAAGGCAAAAAATCAGCAAGAATATAGAAAACTTGAGCAAGACTAATCAACTTGACTTAATTGATAGTTACAGAACACTACACCCAACAACTGTAGAACAGACATTCTTTTAAAGTACACATGAAGATTTACAAAAAATGCCATATATAAGTCATAAAACAAATCTCAATAAACTTAAAAAGATGGGAATGATAAAAGTATGTTTTCTGACCATAGCAGAATTAAATGTAAAAACAATAGTACATAAAAATATCCAACAAACTAGGAATAGAAGGGAACATCCACAATATGAATAAAGGACATTTATGAAACACTCACAGCTGACATTATTACTCAATGATGAAAGACTGAAAGCCTTCCCCCAAAGATTAGGAACAAGTCAAGGATTCCTGCTTTCACCAATTCTATTCAACACTAAGCCAGAGCAATTAGCTGAAGAAGGAAATTAAAGGGATCCAAATTGGAATTGAATAAATAAAATTACCTCTATTCATAGATGACTTGATGATGTTAATTTTAGGTGTCAATTTGACTAGATTAAGGAATACCTAGAAACGTGGTAAAGCATTATTTTGGGTGTGTCTGTGAGTGTGTTTCCAGCAGAGATTAGCATGTAAGCCTGAGTGGACTCAGTGGGAAAAACCAGCCCCCAGTATGGGCAGGCATGATCCAATCTGCTAGGGTTCTGGAGAGAACAAAAACAAAGGAAAAGGCAAATTTCTTGTTCTATTCACTGCTGCTGGGATACAGTCTTCTCTCCTGTTCACAGACATCAGAACTCAAGAATCTTCAGCCTTTGGGTTCCAGGACTTACACCAGTGGCACCTCTGGCTCTAAGGCCTTTGGCCTCTAACTGAGAATCACACCTGGTTCTGAGGCTGATGGTCTTGGACCGAGCCATGCTACCAGGATTCAGTTTGCAGATGACCTATCGTGGAACTTCTCAGCTTTCACAATCATGTGAGCCAATTCCCCTAATAAATCCAGCTCTCATGTATTTATATACATATCCTATTGGCTCTGTCTCTCTGAAGAACCCTGACTAATACAGATGACATGATCCTATGCAATAGTCTGAGGGTTTGTATCCCCCAAAATTCATATGTTGAAATTCTAATCCCCAAAGTGCTGGTATTAAGAGGTGGAGCCTAGTTCACAATGAGTTAAATAAAAATTTTTTTAAAAGAGGGGGAGCCTTTGAGAGGTGATGAGGTAGAGTCCTCATAAAGGGTATTAGTGCCATTATAAAAGAGAACCCAGAGAGCTATCTCATCTCTTCCACCATGCAAGGACACAGCAAGAAGGTACCATCTATGAAGCATAAAGCAGGTCCTCAGCAGACACCAAATCAGCCTATGCCTTAATTTTAGAATTCCCAGCCTCCAGAACTATGAGAAATAAATTTCTGTCATTTATAAACCACCCAGTTTATGGTATTTTGTTATAGCAACCCAAATGGACTAAGACACATTGTATATAGAAAATCTTAAAGAATCCACAAAAAAGCTAAAGTTGCAGGATACAGATCAACATGCATAAATCAATTGTATATCTATAGAAATAAACAATGAAAAAAGGCAATTAAGAAAACAGTTCCATTTACAATAGTATCAAAAAGATTCAAATACTTTGGAATAAATTTGACCAAGAAGCTGCAATGCCAGACTCGTACATTGGAAAGTGTAAAATATTGCCAAAAGAGATTAAAGAAGATCTAACTAAATGGAAAGACATTCATGTTCATGGATTGGAAGATTTAATATTGTTAAAATGGCAATACCTTCCGAAGAAATCTACAGATTCCATGCAATCCCTGTCAAAATCTCAATGGCCATTTTGCAGAAATGGAAAAGCAGATTCCAAAATTCATATGGAATTTCAAGGGACCCCAAATAGTCAGAATGATCTTGAAAAAGAATAATACAGTTGGAGGACTCACACTTCTGGGTTTCAAAACTTACTGCAAAGCTACACTAGTCAAAACAGTGTGCTACTGGCATAAAGACAGACATATAAATCAATGGAATAGAATTGAGTCCAGAAATAAACCCATACACCTATGGTCAACTGATTTTCAACAGTGGTGCCAAGAGTGCCAAGACCACACTATGGAGAAAGAATAGTATTTTCTTTTTTTTTTTTTTTTAAAGATGACCGGTAAGGGGATCTCAGCCCTTGGCCTGGTGTTGTCAGCACCATGCTCAGCTA
>NW_007727423.1:294929-296953 GCF_000696425.1 Galeopterus variegatus | reverse complement strand
CCGGGGCCTTGGTGTTATCAGCACCGCACTCTACCGAGTGAGCCACGGGCCGGCCCCAAGTATTTTCAACAAGAAGAAAATATATGGTAAATCTTCATGACTATGGGTTTGGCAATGGATTCTTATATGACACCAAAAGCACAAGCAACAAAAGAAAAGACAGATAATTGAACTTCAACAAAATTTAAAATATTTGTACATCCAAGGATACTATCAAGAATGTAAAAAGACAATCCACAGAATGGGAGAAAATATTTACATATCATATATCTCATAAGTGTCTAGTATCCAGAGGACTCTTACAGATCAACAATGAAAAGACAACCCAATTTAAAAATGAGCAAGAACTTAAATAGACATTTTTCCCAAGAAGATATACAAATGGCCAACACGCACATGAAAAGATGTTCAACATCACTATTTAAGTCAAGTGCACAGATATGATGTGGGGGGGAGAGGAACAGGTAAAGGGGCATGAAAATCAAGTACAATATATTTTGAGAAGTAAAATAAAATAAAATAAAAAGATGTTCAACATCATTAGTCATGGAGAAATGCAAATCAAAGCCACAGTGAGATACTATTTCATATCCACTGGGATGGCTACAATTAAAATATAAAAAATAAATATTGGCAAGGATGTTAAGAAATTGAATCCCTCATACATTGTTGGTGGGAATATAAAATGGTGTAGCCACTATGGTAAACAGTTTGGTAGTTCCTCAAAGAGTAAATCATAGAATTGTCATATAACCCAGCAATTCCACTCCTGGGCATATATGCCCAAAAGAATTGAAAACAGGTATTCAAACAAAAACTTGTACACAAATGTTCATAGCAGCATTATTCACTGTATTAGTTTATTTCTGTTGCTTATAACAGAATACCTGAAACTGGGCAATTTATAAAGAAATTAAATTTATATCTTATAGTTTAGAGGCTGGGAAGTCTATGGTCCAGGGACTTCATCTGGTGAGGGTCTTGCTCTTTGTGGGTACTCTCTACAGCAGTGCAGGGTATCACATGACAAGAATAGTTTGAGCAAGAGAGCTAACCTCCTCACTTGCTCTCCTTTCAAAACCATCAGAACCATGCCCATTACTCCATGAATGGATCCATCCATTCACAAGTGCATAGTCCTCACAAACTAATCACCTTTTAAAGGCCCCACCTTTCAAATATCATAATTGGATTTCCCACCCTCTTAATACAGTTACAATGGAGATTAAGTTTCCAGTGCATGAATATTTGGGAGACATATTTAACCCATATCATTCACAACAGACAAAATTTATAATCAACCCAAATGTCCATCAACTGACAAATGAGTAAACAAATGACATATTATTCAGAAGTACTAATGGATGCTACAACATGGAGGAACCTCAAAAGCATTAGGCTAAGTGAAGGAAGCCAAATATAAAAGGTCACATATTGCATGATTCAATTCATATATAAAATATTTAGAATAGGTAAATCCCTAGACAGAAAGAGATTAGTGTTTGCCAGAGGGAAAAATGTGGAGTGACTACTTAAATGGTACAGGGATTCTTTTTGGTGTGATAAAAATATTTTGGTATTAGGCAAAGGTGATGAATGCACAACATTCTGAAGGTACAGTCAACTGTACACTTTAATATGGTTAACTTTATGTTATGTGAATTTTATCTCAATAACAAAAAGAAAAGTGGAATATCCCCAGTTATTTGAAAATTAAACAAAACACCTCCAAATAATGCTTGAGTCAAAGAAGAACTCATAGGGAAACATTCTAACTGAGTGATAGCAAAAACACAGTATATTAAAATTTATGGGACTTAACAGCAGTGCTTAGAATAATATTTATGATTTTAAATGCTTCTATTTAAAAAGAATAAGAGTCTAAACCAATGATCTAAGCTTCTGTCTTAATAAGCTGGATAAGCGGGCCGGCCCATGGCTCACTCGGTAGAGTGCGGTGCTGATAAGCTGGATAAGAATAAGAGGAAAAATAGGTTCACCAGTTAATTCAGTTGGTTAGAGAG
>NW_007727423.1:291637-293709 GCF_000696425.1 Galeopterus variegatus | reverse complement strand
ACACACACACACACACACACACATTTTGTGGCAGATATACAGTTCTTGGGACATATTGTCAGAAACTACCTGCCTCATTTTCTCTCTCTTCAAACTGATGACACGATTTAAGCTAATCCCAGCAGGAGAAACTATTATATTAAGTTTCTCTTCCATTTAGTTAGACAAAAATTCTGCAACACAAGGTCAGAGTCATCCTGCCTTAGCTGTTCTCCTGTGTCTTTAACAACTGCTTTTGTGCCCAGAGGGTCAGAGTCACAGCCTTTTCCAACACACATGTGCTTTCCCATTTCTTCTGGCTCCTTTCTTCTTAAGATAAGTGGCAATTTTAAAAGGCTAATTAAGAACCTTTCTGCATATGTCCCATTTAATTAGCTTCTGTCAACCTTGATTATACTCAAATTTTTAAAATTACACTTTACTTGTATTTATTCTGTTTGTATGAATAATGTGAAATAACAGAGGACAGCTATTGTTCTGAGCTTATCCAGTGAATGACTATATCGTATTAAAGAAATTATCAGAATAACATAAATGCTAACCCAGAGACTCTTTAATATGAATATATTTCATACTGATGAACCTCTATAATTTCTGGGCATGTTTAAGGTCAGTGGAGTAATTTTTCTTTGGCATAACAGTTCCCAGTGACTGCTTTGGAATTTCTTAATACGAAGGTGACTGATGGAGAGGGAAGCTTCTAAAATTCTAATGCTTCTCAAATTCTGGTGTGCATAAGACTCATCTGTGGAGCTTGTTAAACATTCAGATTCCCTGTCCCCACCTGCATCTGTGTCCCTTATTATCTCTGACCCTCAATATTCTCATGTATAAAATGGGAATTAGGTCTACATTAAAGGTATTTGAGAATTTAAAATAATGACTGTGAAAGTCTTAGTATGGTACCAAATATAGAGTATCTACCCAGTCCCAGGATTCTGATTCAGTGAGTCTGGTGCCAGGTCTAGAAATCTGTATGTTAAAAACAAGGATTCCCCTTCCCTGTAAATCCTTTTGCAGGTGGTCCAATCATGTATTGAGATACTATTCCTTTTTTATTTTTATTTTTTTTTTCCTTTTTGTCTTTTTTTCGTGACCGGCAACGGAGCACAACCCTCAGTGTCGCGCCCGTACCAGACCGGGACCGGCAACGGGATTGCAACCCTCGGNGGAGCGCCGCCGTGCTCCCAAGCGGCGCACTGTAGCAGTGCGCCACCAGGCCGGCCCAAGATACTATTCCTTTGACTCTGCGTCTCTAAACATTGTTTCCCAACCTCGGCTCTGCGTCAGAATTACCTATGGAGCTTTAAAAACTATAAATCCTTGGTTTTCACTTCCAGCAATTCTAACACTGCATGTCTGGCAAGGTCCCCCAGCATTCTGAAAGTTTTTAAAACTCCACAGGTGATTCCAATATTAGCCAGAGTTGTGAATAGCTACTTCAAAGTCTCCAAATATTTTTGTCCATATCCATAGTGGGAAAAAAATTCAGCATATATCTGTATATGTATATTTGTTTATAAAATATAAGCCACTTTTAGTGTACTGTATACTATACAGCATATTACATACTTAGAAAATATATAATACAAAAATAGCAATACGAAAATGACAATTTTCAAAATAAGATAAAACCAATCAAAATATATTGACATTTTTTATTTATTAATACCATCAAAATATCTTTCACTTTCAGTTAAAAAAAATATTTTCAATTAGATTCCAGAAATTTAGTTCTTAAATGTTTGCTAACCACAATGGCTTTGCCATGCCACTAGCTACAATCTCATGGCATAATATACACTCTGAAAATAGCTCAAGGCACAATATACACTTAATATGTAACCATGCATCCAAAAACATACATAATTAATGATAGTAGATATAAAGTCATATTTCAAAGAGTCTTCTAGATAATTCTAATCTTTTTGGCTGACTGCTTATTAGATCTGATTAGATTGTCACTATTTTTTTTACCTTGCAATATGCCTAATAAAGGGCTTACACTAGTAGTTAAAGAAACGTTGACTGATATTGAAGAACAGCTGCTGGAGCAGATTCCTGGATATAAC
>NW_007727423.1:286358-290491 GCF_000696425.1 Galeopterus variegatus | reverse complement strand
GCCAGGGACTGGACATAAGCTATAGTTTAGCAGTGACTTTGTTGTGCAAATCATCTTCTCTTCCAGATTCCCAGAACAACCTGTGGCACTAGATCTCACCTCCAGGCAATGAATGGACTTATTTTGGATGTCACTTGTCCAATAAGCTGAGAGAGGCTTCAGCTACTGGTGACAGAAGAATACGTCTTGGAGCGACTGACTCTGTTCTACAACTCTTCATTCATGTTAAGTATTGATAGGTCAAAAAACAAATGGCCTGAGGTGAGTCTCTGCCCCCAAGAGAGGTCAAAGCCGCCACTAACCCCAGGGCCCGAGGCAGCAGAGCTGCAGAGTTCCTGGCACCCTCCACATAGGATCCGCAGGCCACCACCAGGTAAGTCCCCGCCCCGAAGAGAGGCTGTAGCCACTGTTGACCCCCAGGACTTGAGGCAGCAACGGGCAGCTGAGAACCAGCAAAACTCCTTGATATTGCTCCAGACACTAGGGTGGAAAAAGTAGACTGGATAGCCTTACCCACAATGACTAAACACCAAGAGAGATACTAGAAATAAGAAAAACCAAGAAAGTACAACACTTCCAAAGGAATACAACAACTCTCAAGTTCTAGACCTTATAGAACAGGTAGTCCTTGAAATGACTGACAATCAGCCGTTTCATTTTGAGCAACAATCCTAAGGAAACTGAAAGAGATACAAGAAGACTAAGTTAGAAAACAGAATGAAATGAAAACAAAAAGGAAACAGGACCTGAAAGAGGAAGTGTACAAAGAAACCAATGCCCTGAAAAAGAATGTAGCAGAAATTGTGGGGCTGAAGGATTCATTCAATGAAATAAAAAACACAACAGAGAGCTTAACCAGCAGGCTAGATAAAGCAGAAGAGAGAATATCTGACCTTGAGGATGGCTTGTTCAAAATAACACATGCAGACAAAAAAAAGAAAAAAGAATTTAAAAACTTGAAGAAAATCTAACAGAGATAACAGACAACCTCAAGCATTCCAATATCCAAGTCATGGGTATTCCAGAAGGGGAGGAAAAAGAAAATGGCATTGAAAACATATTCAATGAAATAATAGCAGAAAACTTCCCAGGTATAGGGAGAGATACAGATCTTCAGATACAGGAAGCTCAAAGATCTCCCAACATACTCAACCCAAAAAGGTCCTGTCCAAGAAATGTTATAGTCAAATTGGCAAAACTCAAAGATAAAGAGAGAATCTTAAAAGCTTCAAGAGAGAAACATCAAGTCACCTATAAGGGAACCCCTATCAGACTAACATCAGACTTTTCATCAGAAACCCTAAAAGCCAAAAGAGAATGGGATGATATATTCAAAATAATAAAAGACAAAAATTGCCAGCCAAGAATACTTTACCCAGCAACACTATCCTTCTGAAACAAAAGACAAATAGTATATTTCCCAGACAAGCAAAAACTGTGGGAGTTCACTACCACACTACCAGCCTTACAAGAAATTTTCAAGGGAGTACTGAGTCTGGTACCTGAAAAACAGCCATCACTACCATGAATACTCAAGATAGAACAAAACCCACCAGTAAAATAAAATGTTAATAATAAAGAGAAAAAAATAGTTTGTTCACTATTGCAAGGAAAACAACAAACACAGAAGACAATCAGTAAATCAGAAAGAAAGGAACAAAAGATATTTAAAACATCCAAACAAAAATCAATATAATGCCAGGAGTAAATCAATACATTTCAATAATAACTCTTAATATAAAAGGTTTGAATTCCCCATTCAAAAGACACAGACTGATTGGATTAAAAGGATGGACCCAACAATATGCTGCCTTCAAAAGACCCACCTCACCTGTAAAGACATACATAGACTAAGAGTGAAAGGATGGAAAAAGATATACCATGCAAATAGAAATTTTAAAAGAGCTGGAGTAGCTATTCTTATATCAGATAAAATAGACTTTAAACCAAAAAACATAAAAAAAGATAAAGAAGGCCACTATATAATGATAAAAGGATCTATCCAACAAGAAGACATGAAAATCATAAATATTTATGCACCCAACATCGGAGCAGCCAAATTTATAAAGCAAACACTATTAAACCCAAAGAAAGAGATAGACACAAATACCATAATAGGTGGGGATCTGAACACCCACTCTCTTCACTGGACACATCATCTAGGCAAAAAATCAACAGAAAACACAAGACCTAAATAACACTTTAGACCAATCGGACTTGTTAGACATATGCACAGCATTTCATCCAACAACATCAGAAAATTCATTCTTCTCTTCAGCACATGGAACATTCTCCAGGATAGACCACATGTTAGGTCACAAAGCAAGTCTCAACAAATTCAAGAAAACTGAAATCATTCCATTTATTTTTTCAGACCACAACAGATTAAAACTAGAAATCAATGACAAATGAAACTCTGGAAACTATACAAATACATGGAAATTAAACAACATTTTATTTAATGACATATGGGTCCAAAAATAAATTAAACAAGAAACAAAAAAATTTATTGAAACTAATGAAAATAATGACATATCATACCAAAACCCGTGGGATACTGCAAAAGCAGTACTAAGGGGGAAATTTATTGTACTAAATGTTTACTGCAGAAGAATGGAAAGATGGCAAGTAAACAACCTTACACTTCACCTTTAAGAATTAGAAAAACAAGAACAATCCAAACCCAAAGTTAGTAGACAGAAAGAAATAATTAAGGTCAGAGCAGAACTAAATGAAATGGAAACCCAAAAAATGATACAACAGATCAATTGAAACAAAAAAGTTAGTTTTTGAAAAGATAAACAAAATTGACAAACCATTAGCAAGGCTAACTAAAAAAAGAAGAGGGACGACACAAAAATTAGAAATGGAAATGGTGATATTACAACTGATTCTTCAGAAATACAAGGAATCATTAGAGACTACTATAAACAACTATATGCCAACAAATTTGAAAATCTGGAGGAAATGGATAAATTTTTGGACACTCACAAACTACCAAGACTGAGCCAAGAAGACATACAAAATCTGAACAGACCAATAACAATCAAAAAGATTGAAACTGTTTCAGCAGTCTCCCAACATAGAAAATCCCAGGACTGGATGGCTTCAGCACAGAATTCTACCAAACCTTTAAAGAAGAATTAATACCAGTTTGCTACAAACTATTACAAAAAATTGAAAGAGAGGCCACTCTCCCAGACTCATTCTATGAGGCAAACATCACCATGATACCAAAACCAGACAAAGATACAATAAAAAAAGATCCAATATCCTTGATGAATAATACAGATGCAAAATTCCTCAGTAAAATACTAATAGAATACAGCAATACATAAACAAAATTATACACCATGATCAAGTGGGATTCATCCCAGGGATGCAAGGTTGGTTCAACATACACAAATCAATAAATGTGATACACCACATCAATAAAATCAAAGACAAAAACCATATGATCATTTCTATAGACACTGAAAAAGCATTTGACAAAATTCAACATTTGTTCATGATAAAGACTCTCTGTAAATTGGGTATAGAAGGAAAGTATCTCAACACAATTAAAGCCATATATGACAAGCCTACTGCCAATATCATCTCAAATGGAGAAAAATTGAAAACTTTTCCCTTAAGAACAGGAACAAGACAAGAATGCCCACTATCACCACTCCTATTCAACATAGTGTTGGAAGTACTAGCCAGAGCATTCAGGGAAGAGAGGGAAATAAAGGGCATCCAGATTGGAAAAGATGAGGTCAAACTGTCCCTGTTTGCAGATGACATGATTCTACATATAGAATAGCCTAAAGACTCTACAAAAGAACTCTTAGAGTTAATAAATGATTTCAGCAAAGTTGCAGGATACAAAATCAACATGCAAAATCAGTACCATTTCTATATTCTGACAATGAACTGGCAGAAAAAGAAATCAAGAAACCTAGCCCATTTACAATAGCCACCAAAAAAATAAAATACCTAGTAATAAATTTAACCAAGGATGTGAAAAACCTATGCAATCAAAACTACAAACCACTGTTGAGAGAAATTAAAGAGGACACAAGAAGATAGAAAGCATTGTGAAAATGTCCATACTACACAAAGTGATCTACAGATTCAATGCAATCCCCATCAAA
>NW_007727423.1:284504-286149 GCF_000696425.1 Galeopterus variegatus | reverse complement strand
CCCTGTTTGCAGATGACATGATTCTACATATAGAATAGCCTAAAGACTCTACAAAAGAACTCTTAGAGTTAATAAATGATTTCAGCAAAGTTGCAGGATACAAAATCAACATGCAAAATCAGTACCATTTCTATATTCTGACAATGAACTGGCAGAAAAAGAAATCAAGAAACCCAGCCCATTTACAATAGCCACCAAAAAAATAAAATACCTAGCAATAAATTTAACCAAGGATGTGAAAAACCTATGCAATCAAAACTACAAACCACTGTTGAGAGAAATTAAAGAGGACACAAGAAGATAGAAAGCATTGTGAAAATGTCCATACTACACAAAGTGATCTACAGATTCAATGCAATCCCCATCAAAATTCCAATGACATTTTTCTCAGAATTGGAAAAAACAATCCTGACATTCATTTGGAAGAACAAAAGACCATGAACAGCCAAAGCAATCCTGAGCAAAACAAATAAAGTTGGAAGCATAACACTACCTGCTGTTAAACTATACTACAAAGCTATAGTAGCCAAAACAGCATGATACTGGCATAAAAACAAACACATGGACCAACGGAACAGAATAGAGAATACAGAAATCAACCCATGCACCTATAGCCATCTGATCTTTGACAAAGGTTCCAAGACCACACACTGGGGAAGAGACTGCCTCTACAGAAAATGGTGCTGGGAAAATTGGACATTCATATTTAGGAGAATGAAACTAGACCTGTACCTCTCACCATATACCAAAATCAACTCAAAATGGATTAAAGAATTAAATGTACATCCTGAGACTTCCAGTCAAGATGGCAGAATAGACAGTCCCCAGTGTCACTCTTTCCCACAAATCAACCAATTTACAACTATAAAAAAGCAGTGACAGCCAAGCTGGGGCCGCTAGAGCTCAGGTGAAGAGGAGGAGAGATCTACAGAGTGCACGAAGGCAGGAGAAGCCACAATGAGAGAAAGAAAAAACCAATTGGACTGTTTCAAGCCTCAGTCTCATCCAGGCTGGAGCTGCTGAGCACACGGAGCAGGAGCTGGCAAAAGATGCAGCTCTGCCATCTGGCTGAAGTTGTGTGGAGGCGGCAGGGGAGAAGAGGGCCCTGGCAACCCCCAGGCCAGCAATAGTGCTCCTATGGACTCACATAGGACCACGGAGCCATAACAAGTAAGAAAAAGGAGCCACTTAGAGGCCGGTGAGTCATTTCAAGGGACCAGTGCACAGCCCGTCCCATGGGAAGTGTTTGCAGCATGGGCAGTGGGGGAGATGGGCCCACCAGGAGAACACTGGGGCACAGCAAGGACAGATGATCTGCACCCCTATCAGCAAAGGACCACTCAGAGGAGACTGGTCATGAGTATAGAATTGTGTGGGGTGCAGTTTGATGAAAAGACTCAGGCTCAGACCAGAGTTTCAGATCTCTTGAGAGCCAGAAGTACCTATAAAGTCAACCATTAAAACCTGAACTGCACAAAAAGCCTTCCCTAGGGAATCAGCAGCAAAGCAGCACTCTAGCTCAACCATATAGCTCAAGTACTAGTCCCCACAGGAAGTTCCCCCATTTTAGAAGTAAACAAAGGACGGGGCTGGCCCGGTGGCGCACTGGATAGTGCGCCGCTTGGGAAGCGTGGCGGCGCTCCCG
>NW_007727423.1:246188-283719 GCF_000696425.1 Galeopterus variegatus | reverse complement strand
AAAAAAAAAAAAAAAAAAAAAAAAAAAAAAAAAAAAAAAAAAAAAAAGAAGTAAATAAAGGATAACAAATTAGTTCCAGTGCAGAGTTTAAGTGGTGGGAACAGCAAGTAATCGAACACAACTGAAAGAAAAAATGAAGTACCTGCAACCAGAGACAAAGTTTCATATTAACCTGCAAAGGTCTCATTTCATCAAAGAATACCTATAACACATAAAAGGACCAAAAGTCCCCTGGGATACCAAGCCAGAATGGGGGAGGGCCAGGGGCCTCAGCAATGCCCCCCAACACCCACAACCAATCCTGACAGTGAGGGATGAGGGCCTCAGCCATGCTACCCAACACCCACAGCCAGCCCAGTGGTGACCACTGAGACACTGCTGGAAGCACTCTCGGCTCTCCTGAGCTAGGGTGTGGGGGACCTCGGGCCTCTGCCACACACCCCCAACACCCGCAGCCAGCCCAGCGGCAACCAAAGAGCTACTGCAGGAAGCATCCCAGTCTCTCCTGACCCAGGGCAGTGGGGGGCTGAGGGACTTGGCCACACCCCTCCAACACATGCAACCAGCCCAGCGACAACCAAGCCACAGCAAGAAGGGCCCTGGGCTCTTTCAAGCTGAGGTGATGGGGGGCCTCAGGCCTCAGTCACACCTCCCCGACATGTGCAACTAACCCAGTGATGACCACCAAGCCACCAGAAGGACCCCACAATGAACAAACCACTGCGACAAAGGATTAATATCCAGAATATACAAGGAACTGAAACAACTGTACAACAAAAAAACAAGCAACCCAATTAAAAAATTGGCCAAAGAGCTGAATAGGCATTTCTTAAAGATATACAAATGGCCAACGGACACATGAAAAAATGCTCAACATCACTCAGCATTGGGGAAATGCAAATCAAAACCACTTTGAGATATCATCTCACTGCAGTTAGGATGGCTAATATCCAAAAGAATGAGAGAAGAACAAATGCTGGTGAGGCTGAGGAGAAAAAAGAAGCCTCCTGCAGTGTTGGTGGGACTGAAAAATGGTGCAGCCTTTATGGAAAATGGTATGGAGGTTCCTCAAACAATTACAGATAGGTCTACTATATGACCCAGCTATTCCACTGCTGGGAATATACCCAGAGGAATGGAAATCATCATGTCGAAGGGTTACCTGTACTCCCACGTTTATTGCAGCACTATTTACAATAGCCAAGAGCTAGAACCAGCCCAAACGTCCATCGTGAGATAAGTGGATAAGGAAAATGTAGTGTATCTACACAATGGAATACTACTCTGCTACTTAAAAAAATGAAATCCTACCATTCACAGCAACATGGATGGACTTAGAGAAATTTATATTAAGTGAAATAAGCCAGGCACAAAAAGAGAAATACCATATGTTCTCACTTATTTTGGGAGACAATAAAAATAATTAAGTAAATATACAAACTAACACGGCAGTGGGGGGTTTGGAGGGGAAAGGCCTGACCCTCTGGGACCTGTTTTTCCTGAAACACCTTCTTGTATCCAGTGACCCTAGTACTCCTCCCCTCTCCAAGTAACATCCTTCTCAGGTGCTTCTGAGTAAGGCTCCTCTGGAGCAAACCCATGTCAAGCATTCCACCTGGGGGTCTCTTCCCCCAGCATACATGTTGGTGTGTCAGCAGTGTGGAATAACCCATCATCACCAGTCCTCCTTGTCCCAGCAGGCTTTCCATGAGTCTTTTTGTGCACTCACAGCTCTTTTTTACATGGATCAGAGTTTAGTCCTTCAGCCTCAATGGGGTTTTTGACTGTTTGGGTGCTACTCAAGCCACCTGCCTGTCTTGAGTTTTCTGAATCTCCTGTGATCACAGCCTGTCTTGGATGTAGGAATCAACTGAGAGAGATGTCCTTTACCTAAAAGCTATAAGTACAAATCAACAAAAATCAACTGCTAGTCTTACACTTGCAGTCCTTGTATCTCCATGTCTTCCGCTGGTCCTGATGTAGTCTCACTGTTTCTAGAAGTCTCTTTTAAGCATTATTTTTGAAAAGATATTTTTATAGATGACTACTCAGGCTAATCTAGTGTATATAATCTTGGAACTTCCATGCTTACTCACTTAAAGATCAAAGAATTATATGCTATGTGCTTTTTAATTTTTGTGCTATGAAGGCAAAAATGCTTTTTATATTTGCATTCCTTTTTACTGGGCACTAATGAATGTATACTGTGTGCTGGAAAGAGAATGGAAAGCATCGTGTTTCTATAACATGGTAATTGTGTTTGTGTAGGTTTGCTTAAAATCCTTTCTGCATAAACCAGTTTGTTAGGTTTTCAGTTGGGGTAGGTAGAGGCTCTGCAATTTCTTCTTCCTGTCAAAATCTCTCCTGCCAAGATAGTGCTCCACAGGTGTAGCTCAGCATGAGTAGGAAATAATAAGCAGATTTCCTGGTTGTCTGTCTGCTTTGGTTTAGTATAATGTTTAGTAGAATTTAACTGACTAGAAAATATGTATGTCATATCTCTAGAAAGAAGAGAAACCACAGTCGTTAAATTCCCAAAGTGTACCTTTGCTTTTTTAAAAAGTAAAAATAAGAATCTGTACTGACTTTTTACTGGGCTATTCTGGTTTTAAAGGTTGAGCTACAAGCTATATGTTTTTCTGTACTGATATATCACTTATTAAATACTTTTGTATGATGAAAAAAAAAGACAATAAGATCCTTTGCATTGGCTAGTTTCAAAATCCACCCTGCTAGCCAATGTCTCATGTAGCAACTCTGTAGGCATAGCTTTCAGGGTTCCCACAGGGACACACTCAGCTCCAAGAGTTGAGAGCCAAAAGCTGAGAACTTAGAGTTTTCCCAGTACAGCAGTACAGCCTTTTACTCAGTCGTTTTTACCATAAGCCATGTTACCTAGCAACCTATTTGACATTGTACGTTTCTCAGGACTCTAAGGGAACAGCAGAGAAGCTAACAGAAGGTCAAGTTCTTAGGAAGATGGAGAAAGGGTTTGCTAACCCTTTATTCACACCATTGTGGATCCAATTTTGTGGTAGTTAGTTTAGTTAAAACCAGAAAATATAATCCCTAAATTCATTTAACTGAGCATACAGAGCACACATCGAACTCCAGTTTTCCAAAGGTGAGTAAACAAGTAAACGTGTCATAGTCTCTCTTAGCACCCGATCCTTGCTTCATCAGCATTAGCACTGAATAATGAAATCTGCAAATCTGTCTGCTTACTGCTCTAATTTCCTGTAGGTCCGGGATCGTGTTTGTCCTGTTCATTGTTCTTGTTCACTGTCCCCAGTGCCTAGCATTGTGCCTCGCGCATGATAAGAACTCAATTAACATTTAAGTGTTTGGATCCCCACACTGGCCAGCTGCCCAAAAAAATAAAAACAAGAAGAGCAGGCCGGTGAGCTCGATTGGTTAGAGTTTGGTGTTATAACACCAAGGTCAAGGGTTCAGATCCCCATACTGGCCAGTAACTGAAAAACAAAGCAAAACATTGAAGTGAATTGGTCTTTTTTCATATGTATTTGAGTTTGCCAGGATAATGCCAAGCAAACTGGGGAAACATGATTCCTACATTTCTAAATTATATAAGGAATATATATGACTATTTAATCTCAAAGATGACACTATTAACAACATTACTAATATATTAATCAAAAATCATATATTAATAGCTGAACCACAAAACTTCTGCTTCACGTTGCATGTAGATGCTTCAGTTCTCATGTTGTAATCAGTAACCAATGACTGTGATCTTTGTGTTCCACTAGAAAAGTACACCTGTACTTGGAGCTTCTTCCCTCCTTTTTGGAACCTCCTTTTAAAACTCCTTCATAAAATGCCTTTGCTTGTAGTAGACTTTGGAGCACTTTCCAATTCTGTTGGCTCATGTTTCCAGGTCGATCCTCAAGCTTGGTTTTCAATAAACCTTTATAAAGTCAAAAATAAAATTAAATAAATAAACAAATGTAAATAGCCAAAAAAAAAATCATATATTTAGCACCTCTTTTGTAAGACAGTAGAAGATGGTGAAGAAGATAGACAGAATCCCAGACCTAACAAAGCTAGTAGTTTAGTCTAGTAGGGAAGCTATTTGACATTCAGACATATCCACAAATCCCAGGAGTCTAATGTCAAGAATCTCCCCCTTCTCCATAGTGAGGAGGAGACTGAAAATGACAAGTGTTGCACACTGATCCAAGCCAATTCATATAAATAATTACATGAATTAAATCAAATAATTTTAAATAGGTCAAACAGGGAATTGTGAAACATATAATAAGCGTCCTAAAACCTAGTCTGGGGAAATGGGAAGTCTTCACTGGGGAAGGTCACTTAAACTGAGATCTGATCAATAGGTTATCCAGGTGAAGAATGAGAGGTCTGGAGGTTTTAGATGGTGGAAATAGTTTGTTTAAAGACCTTAAGGCAGGAGCTTGAGGAAGATCTGAGAGAACAGACCCAGTGGTGCTGGAGCAGACATGTGAGATGAGGCTAGCCAAAGAAGTAGGAAACATATTGTGTAGGGCTTTGTAAAAAATTTTGAACTTTACCCTAAGTTCAATGGAAAGTCCCTGAGGAGTTTAAAGCAGGGGAATTATGTGTTCTGACTGCAGTGCTAAAGACATTCCTGGCTCCGGAAACTACTATTTCATTGGAATAAACATAAGACTTTCATTCTCTTAATGATTTTTACTTCATTTTTATTTGTTAATTTATTTATTCTTCTGCAGTTTTCTGAACCATAAGCTATCTCTGTCCATTATAAATTCATCCTGAACCATATAAAACTTAGCTGGAGGCATTCTGATGCTTATGGTCTTCAGATTTTCTGAGTCTAAACAAAAAGTCATAATTCAAAGTTTGATCATTCTTAGTAGCGCATATTATCTTAAAATATTTTTTTACCCATTTTGGTAGCAATCTTTTAATCAAATATTAAAGTTGCAGAAATTAAAACTATACTTTTATTTCAAAAGATATAAAAAAAGATATAGAGAAGGTATTAGTATTTGAGAAGAAATACAAATGACTATTAGGTTTGAGGAGAGAAAACTTACCTATCAATATCAACACTAGAAATTGCTATCATATTTCAGGTGTCTTAGGTCATCAATGTGGTATACCCCCTTGTTGGGATAATAGAATAGTTTGGTCAGGGCCCTCACCTCGGGCCCAGTTGGGTGCATTTGGCATGTCCATTGTAAGGAAATTGTGTGTGTGGAGTTAGTGTGCATGCGTGCCAATGTATCTTTTTAGTTTTGTTGCTATTCTTGTGTTCTTGAGAGAGAGAGAGAGAGAGAGTAAGAGAAAGCTTGGCGAAGCAGGTGGGTGGGCGTCGGCCCTAGGCGACCGCCCTGCACAGCCATGCTTTCCAACCTACGGCTTCCAAGGACCTGCTTGCCGGTTACCTAGCTCATAGACCTGCGTGTAAGGGGTCTGATGACCCAGCCTGGCATGTGAGGGGTCTGGGGACCCAGCCTGGTGTGTGAAGGGTCTGTGACCCAGTCTGGAACAGGCTTGAGGGGCCTGTGAGCTCCAGACATAGCCCTAGCTTGACAATTGATGAGGTCGGCAGGATTCTGACAAGAGCCAGAGCACCATACACCCCTGCTATGGCCTGGATGTTTGTGTTCCTCCAAAATTCATATGTTGAAATGCTAATCTTCAGTATTATGGTGTTAGGAGGCAGGGCTATCAGGAAGTGATTAGGTCATGAGGATAGAGGTCCTATAAAAGGGAGCCCAGAGAACTCTCTCATCCCTTTCAATTTTTAAGTGGGAAAATATTTGTTTAACTATTTGAGTATGTTGGGACTAGGATGGTAAGTGTGAGGCCCTCTGTCCAAGAAGCATGCTTGTAAACAATAGGTAAACAAAAAGTTCTCCTTTGCTACATATGGAGCTGAAGATTAAGTTGATCATCAGTGGCCAATGACTTAATCAATCATGCTTATGTAATGAAGCTTCCATAAAAACCCAAGAGGCCTGGGTTTGAAGAGTTTCCTCTACCTTCCAGGAGGATGGTGCACCTCAACTCCATAGGGACAGAAGCTCCTATGCTCAGGACCCTTCCAGACCTTGCCCTATGTATGTCTTCCTCTGGCTGCTTATTTGTATCCTTTAAAATAATTTTTATAATAAATAGGTAAAAGTGTTTCCCTGAGCCCCTCTCCCCTCCCCAGAAGTTAGAGGGTGGGGCTGAAAGTCCCAATCCTCTAGCCCTGCTATCACTGGGCTAGGAAGAAATGTCAAAGTACTAATATTTCCTTTTCCTTTTTAGCAAAGCATGCTTGTTTACAGGAAATGAGGATGCTGGTCGAGATGCAGAAGAGGAGGGGTGTAGTGGATTGAATTATGTCCCCCCCAAGCCCCCTGAAGCTTGAATTGTGTCTCTCAAGTTTTATGTATTAGAAACTTAGCCCCCACTGTGACTGTTAAGAGGGTGGGAAATCATATTATGCTAATTGAAATGTGGAGCCTTAAAGGGGTGATGGACCGTGCAGTAGTGAATGGATTAAAACTGGTGGTCAGGGGCATGGTTCTGAGGGCTTTAAAAGAAGAGAAGAGTCTGTCTTTCTCTCTCTCTGCTCTCTCTGCTTCCACCATCTTGCAATGTGAGATCCTCTGGTTCACTGTCGCCACCACCAGATAGACTTTGGACTTTTCAGCCTCAGAAACTGTAAGCAATAAATTTCATTTTCTGTATAAATTACCTGGTCTCAGGTATTCTGTTATAGCAACACAAAATGTACTAATACGAGGGGGAAGAGTGGGCCACCATCATCATGGTGACCACCGGTAGGAGCAGGTAGGATCTGCTTGCCCCCTGATAGAATAAACCATGTTAACCCTTTCCTCATTATCATACTAAAAGTCCCACCATGGAAGGAGAAATTTACCTTGCTAGGCACATTTTGAACCATATGCAAAGACTCCCAGTCACTGCCCATGTTTGAAATGCCTTCAAGAAACCTCCACCCCTTTTCAGAAACCTGAGACCCTCTTCCTCTTGTACCTCATAAAAAACCCCAAGCCCATGCACCATGAAGAAATGGTGCCTTTAGAACATGAGTTCCCCTTCTCCATTCTTTGATTTAACAATAAAGTTTCTGCTCTGCTTTACTGAGTCTGGTGTTGTTGTATTGGCAAGAAGCAACTGTGGGCATAGGAACCCTCACCTGAGGGCGGGTTTTTGCCTTGTAAGCTTGGTGGCAAGGGAGATCGTTAGTCACTCCCTATCCAGGAAGCAGTTGGCTGCGGAAGCTCGCCAGTGCTAACTCCTCCACCCTGCTGGTGTGTTCTCCTAGCCTCAACTCGGGGGTCTGGGGTTGGTAACACTGCCTTTGGTCTTTCTGGTGACCAGCCTCCATTCTGAAGCTGCCTAGGGGCTGCCAGCCATCAGTCAACTCATTAACATACAAAAAGATAGCACTTTGGAGATTCTAAGGATTTTAGTTGTGTGCCAGTAGAGTACAACAAAGACCAAATATATATTTTCACAGTATCACAGTGGTATGGCCATTAGTGAAGTGATTTTCAGAAACGATACTCTCAGAAAATTTTCAGACAAGCCATCAACTTCTTTTGACTTGCACAACAGTTGCATTCCTAGAAAATCTGGTGTATATTAAAATCATGCCAAACACACAGAGACAAACTTTAGGTAAGTTCTAGGCTCAGATCATTACAAATAGGATTGCTCACTTACATGAGATCCAGTGGGACAGTCAAGAATCATAGAGAACATGGTAAAATGTTTTATGTGGGACTTTACTGCAGATTGTACATTAGTTTCTCTGGCTCTAGCTCACTAAAACCAGTAGTATACTCCCTCTGTGCTAACAATCAAAAAAACAATTCAAGTATTTCGTTTATGACCTATGATAGTAAGAATAACATCCAACCCTTTCTGAGCACTATTCTAAGTATTTCATATGTATTAACACACTTGATTCTCACAATGCCTATTTAATCTTATTTTAACCCACTATAAAACTGATGCACAGGGAGCTTAAGACACTTGCACGGCTTGTCAGTGTTGAGGTTGGAACTCTAAGCGAGACAGTTAAACTCTTGTCTGTGTACATAACCACTATATTGTCCAACATTCAAATAAATTCATAAGTTATCAAAATATATGTGCAGTTATGTTAAGAATACAAATGTTGAAGTCAGGAACAAGAATCAACTGATTGGCTGCACTAATTAGTACCTATAGAACCTTACTCTCATTACATTCTCTTTCTTGGCCCTGATGTCCTCATGGGTGACATAAGACTGCACCAGTGTAGCACTTCCTCATAGAGTGACTGGAAGAGTTGCCTAGGATAATGCAAATAAAGTTCTTAAGTCTTAGAACAGAGTCAGCCACAGGTGTTAAAAATTTACAGCCAAGCCTCAGTTAATTGATAACGCTGCAGTTCTCTGTTAAACTTATATAAATATATATATATATATTTTTTTTTTTTTTTTTTCCTGACCCGTAAGGGGATCGCAACCCTCAGCTTGGTATCGTCCACACCACCCTCAGCCAGCAAACGCACCGGCCATCCCTATATAGGATCTGAACCTGTGACCTCGGCACTACCAGCTCTGCACTCTCCCGAGTGAGCCACGGGGCCGGCCCAAACTGGGTAATTTTTAAAGAAACAGTATTTACTGCCTACGGTTCCAGAGGCTGGAAGTGTTATTGGGGAGATCGCACAAAGGAATCCAAGACCCGCGTCAGTGTTGCAGTTTTACAGCTGTTTATTTGGTGTTACAGCACCTTTTTGCTTGCAAGCAAGGAGAGCGCTGGGGAGTGAAGACTCCTAGACCAGTGTCTCCTCAAACAAAGAGAAGAGGCAGTCTTATATAGCCAAAATCCCCACCCTAACTTCCCACCCATTTAGGTCCTCTTATGTAAATGAGGGATGCAGTCCTGCTAATTTGTATTGGCTGATTATGGGACACAGTCCATTGGTCAGCTCTGGAGCCTAATTTGCATTCAGACCTTAGGGCAGTGTGAGACTGTTGTTGTCTCCTATTAGCACATGCATACAGGTGGGTGCAGGAAGCAGGTAAGCTAAGCTGCAGGAGCCAGGGTTTGCTCTTAAGACAATCAAGCATAAAATTTCTAAAATGGTTTCTTGAGCAGAAAAAAAAGGGAATGGTTTAACAATTAGAAAATGCTCAGGGTTTCCTGCAACAGGAAGTCCAAAGTCCAGGGAAGACCTCTGGAGAGGGTCTTCTCTGGTGGTGGCTTCAGTGATGTAAGGTATCACATTGCAAGAAAGGCAGGAGCAAGAGAGAGCTAACTCCTAACTCCTTCTCCCTGGAAAGCCCTCAGACCTACACCTGTGACCACCATTAAGCCATCAATGGGTTAATCCATTTATTTGAGCACAGTCCTCACAACTTTATCACCTCTGCAAGGCTCCATCTTTCAATTGCCATAATAGGATTTCCCACCCTCTTAACACAGTCACAGTAGGGATTAAATTTGGGCGGGGGGGGGGGGCATTCAATCCACAGCACCAACCATGCTGGCACTCTAATCTCAGACTTCCATCCTCCAGAACTCAGAAAATAAATGTCTGCTTTTCAAGCCATCCAATCTATGGTATTTTGTTATAGTAATCTGAGCAGATTAAGACAATTCAGAAGGGGTTTCCTACCTTGCTCTGGTTCTGCTGGGCAGTGCTGATGCAGTGGCCACTGCATAAACATTGTGTGTGGCTTTCTTGGAGTGGTGTACCTTAAGAGAATGGGCTTCTAATTAGTCATTTAAAGGTTACCAACTACTTTGGGAGCATGCATTCACAACTGTGGTACTTCAAATATTAACTAACCACTCATAGGGTTACTAGATTAAAACTAATTAATATACATTAATCACACTCTCTGTGATAAAGTATATTAAACTAAACTTTAGATACAGTAATCAGACAATCTGGTTAACCTGGGAGAAACCTATTTTACATTTATCATCCAAATAAAATTATAAATAGTGTCCTCTGTCACTCTCAAAGTGAGTGTCCCAGTTTGGGCAAAAACTGTGTAATCACCCTAAAACATAAGGGAACTCCTAGGTTCACAGTACTTTCTCCAAGAATTCTTTCTCCATGCAACTCTAAAGACATTCAAGTTGTGCCTGTAGGATCTAGAGCTCATCAAGCATTCTGTGGATAACAAAATGCCAGCCTCCCTTGCTTAGAGGCTAGCCCTGACCAATATGAATGACTGCCTAGGAGACCCCATCCCTTGGCTTTGAAGAGGAAAGATCACTACTCCCTAAGAAGAAAGGGAAAGTAAAATCACTCTTTGGGAACTCCCTAAAAGGAAATGCTCTTTGTCTCTCTTACCCTCTTCTTATATTGAGTTGGGGAACAGGTCAGGACAGAAGGCTGGTGGTACTGCTGGTTCTGTGCACCCCTGCAGTAAGACCAGCAAGAAGGAGGATAGCCCTAACTGCTGGTAATCTAGACATTCTAATTCTTAGCCAGCAGCCCCACAGCTCCTGCCCTTTCTTTAAATTCTGGGCTCTGTCAAACCTTCTTCCATACCCTTCAAGAATGCTGGAAAACAAAACTTGGATGCAGAAGGATCTGAGAAAACTATAAAAACCCAACTTGACTTACATAGACCTATGGCCTCCAAAATTCAAACAGACATTCCAACTCTGTAGATTGCATGTTTCTTTCATTCTCAGGTTTCTGGTGCCTGTCCAGGGAGATGACACCCTGGAGAACCAGAGATTCCATCTCTCTCAAAAACACTATTCAGAAAGCAGACTTGAATCCACTCTTGGTCTCACCATCATGACTGAGTCCCCCAGCTCTCTTGCTTTAGTCAGGAGATGTGTGGCAAAAATGCAGACTTTGTTGCCTACTGTTTGATGTGGGGAAACAGTGGCAGTGTATGGGGAAGATTCACATAGGCTGAAGAGGTTTGGGCTTTAATCCCATTCATGAGGGCAGTTGAGGCCCTCACCATTGGGTCTCAACAGCCCAACATGTTTACTCACGTGGCCCCCATTACTGCAGTTAGTTGTCTTCAGTACTGGAATTCTTTGTGTGTTTGTGGCTGTTGCTGTTTTGACCACTTCTGACCTGAATTTTCACCCTGGGCACCCAACTCCCTAGAAGCTGTCCTTGTAATTGGAACATTTGATAACAGTCTTTTTAGTGACAGAAGAATCATATGGATTATGAGTTCAACTCCTTCATTTTAGAACCTTTTTTGACCACTTCTGACCTGAATTTTCACCCTGGGCACCCAACTCCCTAGAAGCTGTCCTTGTGATTGGAACATTTGATAACAGTCTTTTTAGTGACAGAAGAATCATATGGATTATGAGTTCAACTCCTTCATTTTAGAACCTTTGTGATATATAGACAAAGGAATCAGAATATAACATCAAAGAACTTTTGTTCAAATTGCCACCCATACTGATTAACTCTGTGACCTCAGGTGAGGCACTCAATCTGTCTGAGCTGTTCCTCTAAACAATGAGCAATACTCACCATACAAAGTTGTTTGAAGAGGTGTAAAGGCAAAACACCAATGTATTTTGCAGGTGCTTAAATATTGGCACCAAGAAGTTATGTAAGTTGTCCAAAGTAACACACTATTTGAACTATCCAAGTTTTCTAGCTCAAGTAATAACTGACATTTAATTGATTGCTGACAGTGTTTCAGGCAATGTGCTAAGCCTTCAATATGCACATTTTATCTCACTTTTTCTTAATATTGTTATTAATATGCTCATTTTCTGATGAAAAAACTAATCTTAAAATGGTTAATACACATGTCAATGCCACATACATAGTAGATAACAAAGATGTGTTCAAATCCAAGTTTGCCTAAATACAGAAGCTAAGCTCTTATAGCTAAAGTTAACAGATTTCAAATTTACATACCAAGAATCAAATTAAAAATACTAATCCTCATTCATCTTTAAAATTTGAGAACCATTGTTAGGAGCAATTGGTTTCACTTAATGTATGTAAAACACCTAGCATAGTGCCTGGAACAAAATAGCTTGTTCTTACTTCTTTTCTCCTAATACGGTTTACCAGGTGAATTATACTGGAGTCCTGGTGGCCACAGCATGTGGATGGAGGTAGGGACAGGAGGGATTGCAGGTGAGGACCAGGCATATGATGAATATGCAGTTAAGGAAAAGTGGTAGAAGAATAGAGAAATGCAGCGGCTTTTCTGATCATCCCCAAACACTTACCATCAGAACAGAACTTACCCTCCCAGTGGTCAGGCTCACACAAATATAACACCAGACTCACCTAGACATTTACTTATTTTTTCTGTTAAAGCTGCCCAGGTGCTTATTTCAACCTAATTTCTCCTGTACCAAAATAGGGTCAGGGGTTTGAGAAAACCTAGCATTCCAAACTCTCTTCATAATGTCCCATGCTGGTCTTAAATATGTGTTAGATAATATGTCTCATAATCTGCAGTCACCTTTAAAATAAAAACACTTCAATGTTTCCTGCTTCACAATGCATAACAGTGTGAGGAAATTAATAAATCTCTTTCCCAATATTGGTGAAGAACCCAAGTAAAAGGACCTTGAGTCTTAAAATGGATTTAATTAGCTGAGTTACCTCACCCTAGAAATGCTCCACTTTCTATCTCAATATAGCAGCACTTTCTTGCCTCATGCATGAAAAGACTGCTGGACACTATCCCCAAGACAGCACTTCTTTGTCTAAGTTGGTACCACTATTTTCTTCTGAGTGAGTTTCAACCAGCTATATGTGTCCCTGAAATAATGGAACAAGTGGCTTCCAGGATGAGAAGTCTTTCTTTATACCATTCTCCAAACCGTCACCTACTTAGGTACATATTTCCCCTGTAAAAGCAAATCATCAATCTTCTCCAACTTTCCTCAAATGTATAAGGGCCTGTGTGTCTCCAAGACCCCTGGCTGAGTCAGAGACACTCAGCAGCAACGTGCCACGGACGTCCCAGCCTTCCTGCAATTTTCAGCAGTTGACTCGAGATGGGAAAAAGGCATGATCACAGAACTTGAAGAGGTTATGAATGAATGCTCTACCCCTTAGAAAGGTATCAAGTATCAGGTTTTAAGTGGCAGTTTATCTAAACCATCAAAGCTCAGGAAAAGTTTATATTATAGATACGGGGTGTGGAAAAGATGGAAAGAGCCTTAGCCCATTCTACAAAGCTAGCACAATCCTCTAGGTTCATAACACCAATAAACATAGATACTAAAGTCCTAAATAAGATATCAACAAGTCTAATATGACACTTTATTAAAAAGAACAGTATGTCCTGACAATGTAAGGTTTTTCTCAACAATGGAAGGCTGATTGACCATTAGCAAATCTATTAGAACAGTTCACTACATTAATATAGTACGCATGTACATATAAATATATAATCATCTCAGTGGATGCTGCAAAGGATTGGATTCTTTTAAAAATCTGATAAAATAATTACAAACAATAGTAAGCATCTTATTTAAGACTGAAGCATCAGAAATATTCTTACTAAAATCATGAACAAGCACAGAGACTTCCTACCTCCAGCACTCTTCAATACTGTGCTGCAGGTCCTCAACAATGCAATAAAATGAGAAAAATAATTATGAGGCATAAATTTTGGAAAGTGGGCCAATTCTAGACCCAGCTGTCCTTGGATCCATTCCTGAACCATCCCATGCTTTGCTCTGTGTCATAAGTGGGCCACTCACTGCTGACAGCATGCCCCAGGCTTTCTTTTCAGCTGTTGTCCAGCTGAGTCCAACTGATAGAAAGCACTGATGGGAGACTGGAGGGTAGGGAAAGGGAGAAGCTGAGGCATTTTTTCCACTTCTCCTGGCCTCTTAACAACTTCTCTGTCAACAGCTATGTCTCCTTTATGACTCCCGCTCCCACAGGACAGGTTTACTATGTTTCCAGTTTCTCCTGGGTGAGCCCAGCCTCCTGGCTCCAGTAACACTGTCCCCTCCCTTCAGCTCTTCAGTTTAGTGGTTGTGAAGCTATGTCTCCTTTATGACTCCCGCTCCCACAGGACAGGTTTACTATGTTTCCAGTTTCTCTTGGGTGAGCCCAGCCTCCTGGCTCCAGTAACACTGTCCCCTCCCTTCAGCTCTTCAGTTTAGTGGTTGTGACTTCCTACTTTGATTCATCCCTGGCTGCTGTGGATTGAACGTCCCCCCAAAGCTCAATAAAACTTGATCTCCATTGTAACAGTGTTAAGAGGGTGAGAAATCCAATTACGGTAAAAGAGGGACCTTAAAGAGGCAATTAAATTGTTAGGACTGTGCCGTCATTAGGGATTGATCTGTTCATGGTGTAACGGGCAAGGTTCTGATGGATTTATAAGGAGTGAAAGAAAGAAGGTTAGTGCACTCTTGTTCAGCCCATTTCTCTTGCTATGTGACACCCTGTGTTGCTGTAGACAGTCACCACCAAGAAGAAAGCCTTCACCATTATGCACCCCCAGATCATGGATTTCCCAGCCTCCAAACCGTAAGAAATAAATTTCATTTCTTTATAAATTACCCAGTTTTAAGTATTCTGTTATAAGCAACAGAAATGAACTAATACACACTAATACTCACCTCTGTAACCACTTCCCTGTTTGGAATTCCCTTTTAGTAAATACTTAAAAGTGGTTTCTATTTGCCTGGTAAGACTGGCTGTACAGAAACTAACTGGTATTTGTAAATTCTGCAATTTTCTCCTTGAATATCCAAAAGAATCAGATGAAAGACTCTTAAACCCAATATGAAAATTTAGTAAGCCAGGTGATACAAGATCAACAAATAAAAATAAACTTTAAATATCAGCAATGTTCAATTAGAAAATGTAATAGAAACATTTATTTGATTTATAATAATAGTAACTAACTCATAAAATAATACCTGGGGATAATGCTAAAAAGAAATATTTGAGACTTACATAAAGCAAATTATAAAACTTTACTGAAGGACAGAAGAGTAGATCTAAAAAAATAAAAGATATATCATGTTCTTGAATGTGAAAATTCAATAGTATAAAGCTGTCAATTCTTCCCCAATTAATCAATATATTCAAGGTAATCCCAATTTATTGGATTTAAAAATCAGATTCCAAAGTTCATAGTCAAAAAGCACAAGAGTAGCCCATAAGATTTTGAAAGAATAATGAGAGAGAATTGGTCTTAATTGCTATTAAGGCATATAATAAAGCTATGGTTAGTAAAACAGTGTGGCAATACCAATTCTCTTTTTCCCTCTCCCATAGCTGTGGGAAATGTTTCAAATTATGACTGCTCTGGCATTCTGGAGGGTAGTTGATGTGGTGCAGAGAACACAACCAACAAGGATGGACATGTAGTATGAATGGGAAAGAAATTTTCTTGCTCCAGGATACTGAGATTTCGTTTTTTTTTTTTTTTTTTTTTTTTACCTTAGCACAATATAATTCATCCTGACAGTGTTTGCTATTGTCTATATGTCCCCTCCAAAGCTCATGTGGGAGCTTAATTCCCAATGTGGCAATGTTGAAAAGTGGGACTATTGGATCATGAGGACTATGCTTTCATGAATGGATTAATTCAAGGAGTAATGGGTTAATGGCTTAATGGTTTATCATGGGTGTGGACTGGTGGCTTTATAAGGAGAGCAAGTGAGCATGTTAAAAGCACTCTCACCCATACCTCACTTATATGATACCCTGAGTCACCAAGGGACTCTGTAGAGAGTTCCCACAAAGAAAAAGGCCCTCGCTAGATGTGCCCCTGGATCTTGGACTTCCCAGCCTCCCAAACTGTAAAATAAACCTCTTTTCTTTATATATTACACAGTTTTAAGCATTCTGTTATAAGTAACAAAAAATGGACTAATATACTATTATTATTCCAAATATACACAGATGAGGAAACTGAGGTTCAAAAATATCAAACAAATAATTAAGAAGCTTTCCAAGGTCACATAGTTAGTTAGTAATATAATCCAGATTGAAACATATATACATGACTCCCAGATCCTTAGCTTTAAACCTTGCTTAACAGGGGTTCTTAGTAACTGTTGAATGAATGTATGAATGAATAAATGAATAAAAAGTGAAATTTACTTAAAAACTTGACTATACATATTATTTTACTATCAAACTCTGGATAGAGTTCTGCATGTATCATCACTGTCTGACAACTTAGAAAAGTCAGATAGACTATTGGTGGCACAAGTAAATTGCCCTCTCTGCCTAGGTCTGATTCTAAACACAACTACTATCAAGAATGGAGACTATTCTTCCCCATTTCACTCAACCTAGGAAAGGAAGAAGATGGAGGGAGAGAAGATGAAAACAGAGAAGCTGTACCCATCATCTTGCCTGCTGATTTCAACCCAGTGTACCTAAAGCAAGCCTTGCTTTTAACATCCCCAGCCTGGCATTGTCAGAGCTGCTTGGGTGATGTTGACACAGTTTTTCTAATGAGCATACTCCATGTAGTGGATTGAATTATGTACCCCCAAAACTCATTGAAACTTGAATTGTGTCCCCCAAGTTTTGTGTATTAGAAACTTGGTCTCCACCGTGACTGTTAGGAGGGTGGGAAATCCTATTATGGTAATTGAAAGGAGGAGTCTTGAAGACGTGATTATATTATAGGACCATGCTATAGTGAATGGATTAAAAATGGTGGTCAGGGGCGTGGTTCTGAGGGCTTTAAAAGAAGAGAGAGGAGAGTCTGTCTCTCTCTACTCTCTCTGCTTCCACCATCTTGCAATGTGAGACCCCTAGGTCACTGTCGCCACCACCAGATGGACTATGGACTTCCCAAACTCAGAAACTGTAAGCAATAATTTTTTCTTTTTTTATAAATCACCTAGTTGCAAGTATTTTGTTATAAGCAACAGAAACAGACCAACACACTCTACACGGTACAGTAAGTGCTGAAATATGGGGCAATCCATTGTCCTTCACCACTGTCACAAAGAGGTTCGGAGAAACAGATTCTCATCATAGTTACCAAAGAAAAATGCTAGGATATCAGGAAGTAACAGTCATAGAACATGTGCGGATAATTCACAATACCAATAATCTACATAGGAATCATCAGAGATCATTTGTATTTAATAACCAGAATATAAGGTTCTTTCTGAGTCATGAGTTCAGTAAATCGATAGATTTTATAGTCATGCTACTGGTTCAATACTATGAAAAAAATTTTTTTTAACATTTTCCAGTCATCTTGTACTTATAGTTTGACCAAGTCATATTGAAGGTGTCCAAAAAATGATATTGTTATGTGATGAATTGTCCTCCAAAAATTCATATGTTGAAGTCTAACCCCCAATACTTCAGAATGCAACCTCATTTGGAAATAGTGTAATCACAGTGTAGTTCATTAAGATGAGGTCATTTGGAATAGGTTGGGGCCCTAATCCAGTATGACTGGTGTCCTTATAAAAAAGAGGGAATTTGGGCACAGATATGCACACAAGGAGAATGCCACATGAAGATGAAGGCAGAGATTGAGATGATGTGTCTGTAAACCAAGAAACATCAAAAATTGCCAGCAAACTGCCAAAAGTTGAGAGAGGCACAGAACAGATCCTCCTTCATAGCCATCAGAAAGAACCACCCTGTCGACACCTCATCTCAGAATTCTACCCCCAGAACTGTGAGAAAATTAATTTCTGTTATTTTAAGCCACCCAATTTGTGGTACTTTCTTATGGCACCCCTGGGAAACTCATACAGATGTTACTATATAGAATTCCATACCGTGTTGGTTTTCTTATCATAACTGAGAAAGAAAAGGGACAGCATTTTACCAGTCCTAACATTAAAAGAAAAAACATTTATTAGAATCTATCATCTTGAAAATATCAGTGTACACTTCCAAGGACAGCTCTGTACACATCAATTGCAAACATTCTTTAATTTGCTCAAATTGCCTGCTGTTACCACAAGGAAAAACACAGCTGGCATTCTCAGAAACCATGACAGAATGAAAGTAATTGAACTTAGCGTTCTAAGTAATAGATTTTATTTTTTCATGCCATCTTTTAAATAGAAATTTTCATCTTGGTTAAGATTTCTATACTTACTAGGCATGTAATTAAATTAAATACAAAATTCTAAGGAAAAAGGAAAAGATGTTTTTGTTACCTTCAAGACAGTAGATGTGGGGAAAAAAGAGAAACAATTTGTGTAACAGATTACCCAGGATTACTTACCTTTATGCCCTTTGTGTTCAAGATGAGAGAGAGAGAGAGAGAGAGAGAGAGAGAAAATGCATATGGGTAAAGAGTAAGAATGCTCAAGTTTGAAAAGAGAAAGTCTACCATGCTTTAATTTATAATATTTATATATTTTTCTAGAAACTTACACTTTTCCAAGGTAAAAGCAGAGAATATTATACACACACACACACACACACACACACACAGTAATGCATTACTTAACGATGGGGATTCATTCTGAGAAATGCATCATTACATTATTTCCCTGTTGCAGGAACATCATAGAGTATACTCACATAAACCTGGATGGCTCCTATGGCTCCTGGGCTACAAACCTATATAGCATGTTACCATGTTGAATACTATAGGCAATTGTAACACAATAGTAATTATTTATTATCTATACATAGAAAAGGTGCACTAAAAATATAGTATTATAACCTTATAATACTATATTTATAATCACCATTCCATATGCAATCCGTCATTGACCAAAACATCATTATGTAGCACATGAGTGCGTGCTTATGTCTGTATCCAATTTAAGTTAGAAAATCCAAATGCAAGACTCTTAAATATGTCCAGAAGTCTGACTATAATTGAGAACATGGGAAGAAAGTGGGTTTTCTCCTGTTGCTGCTGGCAGGAATGTTTCTAACTTCTTTATTCCACTTAGCAGTGCTTAATCACATTGCGTGTTAAAAGTTGCTATCTGGTATTTCATTGCTATAAGTGTTGAGATGACATTAACTGCAAAGTTTTGTCACTTCGTGGGACAAGATGAAGATTGAAGGTCCCTGTTTCTGAATATAAAATTTAAGTGTGGGTTCTTTACTTTTGAGTAGTCACAGACCCCATTGAGAAGCTGATAAAAATTTTAGATCCACTCATGAGAAAAAAATGCACAAGCACAAATGTGCTCAAAAGCTTGGAAGCAATTTCATAGATTTCCTGAAGCACAAACATGGATCCTGGGCTAAAAGTCCCTGTTTAAAATGATAGACTCCCTCCTCTGACACAGATACCTAATTTCAGTTCTCTTTTGTCTTAGTCCATTCAGGCTGCTATAACAAAATGCCATGAATTGGATAGCTTACAATATACAACAAAAATTTATTTCTCACAATTCTGGATACTGGAAGTTCAAGATCAATTCACTGGTAGATTTAGTGTCTGGTGAGGGCTTACTTCCTGATGGATCTTGGACGTGACCAGTGCTATTTTTGCACACAATAAGCACAAAATTGCTACCAGCTCATAGGTGCAACCTTCCACCTGATTGCACCCCCCAGCCTTATCTTCCACACCAGCACCAAACCCCTCCCTGACTACATCAGCCTTCCCTACGGTCTAAATATGCTCTCCCACACCACACCTGTGCCACCCTCCATTTTGAGCACAGCCCAGCAGATTCTTTTCCTTTAATAAAGCTTGATTGGTACCTTTCTTTCACTTCCTTGTTCGTGGATGGCTATCTTCTCACTGTATCCTCACATGACAGAAGGGGCAGGGTAGCTCTCTGGGGCCTCTTTTATAAGGGCACTAATCCCATTCATGGGGGCTTGGGCTCACAAAGGCCCCACTTGTTAATACTACCATATTGGGTATTAGGTTTCAATATTTGAATTTGGGGAGTACACAAACATTCAGACCATAATATCATTCAGTACCAGCTTAAGTATCACCTCTTTCAGGGAACCTTCCCTGAATACTCCAGTCCATGCTGATTATTCCTTTCACTGAACTTCTACTGCATTCTTAATATTCACCAATTCAGACTTTTACTGATTTCTATTTTCTTGCTCCTTTTATTTCCTTTTGCCAGTTAGAATGTAAACAAATTGAGAAAAGGTGTCTTATGTGTTACAGCATCTTGCAGAAACCTCAGCATATACTAGGTGCTTGATAAATGTTTATTGCATGATGCCTGACTTGCTTGACCAATACATGCTATAATTCCCATCATTCAGGAAAGAAAAGGGCCTTCCTAATTCTACAATTTGCAGCTCTGAGACAAACAGGAGACTCAATTCTGTACTTCACAATAGGCTCAGCCCTAAAAGAAAGAAAAAGCAGTTGCAATGCAAAATGAATCAATAAAGTGTTAGCATGCTGTTACAGAGATTACACTTAGGTAAACTATTCTTCCCTGCATTCCCTGTAGAGAAGACAACCATACTGAAAATGATTGGTTAGTGAGAAACTAATTAGAACAGAAACTTCTTTAACATATTCACTAAGCAGAGAATATGTTTAATTAGTGTGGGAAGATATAGCATGTCTTTGAAATAAATGTTCTGATCACTCATTTTAACTAATTAAGTGTAGAAGGAATTTTGTTTCTTAAGTAATGTTAAAGGACAATTTAAAAAAAAGTGAAATGGTGACTTTCATACAGACATAAAAATGAATGCATGTTAAAGATTGTCTTTAACTCATTAATGAAAGAATGGGTAAGATGTTACAGTCAGTTCAAAGGAGAATTCAAAGACCAGGCATATTTACAGATAGGAATCTTGAAATGAATGTGCAAATGGAAACAAAACTAACTCTGTGAGGGGAGGAAAGTCAATTGAGTCTTCTAAAGGACAGAGTTTGCATGTCTATAGACATTATTTTGCATTGCTATCAGTTATGTACAAGTTTCAGAGTTATAAAATAGCTCCCATAGTATCTGAATTGCCAGCATTGGCTGGCTGGTCAGTTCAGTTGGTTAGAGTGTGGTGTTACAACACAAAGGTCAAGGTTTCAGATCCCCATACCAGCCAGCTGCCAAAAAACAAAAAAAAACATGTATTGCTCATGAGAATATAATCACACAGAATTGCCAACAATTAAAATTTGCAACAATTAGGAGGATCATCCTGCCCAAAGCACTAGCAACCTCTGTCATTTCTGGAAACTTGGCCTTCACATCTCTGAGTCACATGGAGGTGAGCCACACTGAGTATGCTCACCTTAGAGTAAATCCTACTAAGATAATGATGTTACTGAAACCCCAAGGGTCAGTTTGCTCACTGCTCACTAGCCAGTACTTGAGAAACATGTGTTGTGTAAGGAAAAGTAGCCTTTAATCAGGAAGCCAGCAGCCTGGGGAAATGGTGGACTCATGTCTCAAAGACCATCTCTACTTTTCCCAGACTTGCCAAAGGGTTTTATAGGGACAGGTGGAGGGGGAATGGGGGTGGTTCATGGTGATCTAAGCAGGGACATGCAGGCATAATCATAAAATTGCAGATAAATATCTCAGAACTTCTCAGGTAGGAGCTGATTCATGGTGACCACCCTCCATGAAGTTGAGTCATGGATTCAGTTCCTGTTAACCTCAAAAAAGCTGGTAAAGAATGGCCACCTGGGTTAATAATTTCTTCTATAATTATTCTGTGTACAATGTGAGCAAAAGTCATTACGTTCTAGCAATCATGTGAACAAGAATCATTATCTTCTAATGTCCAGCTGCAAGCTATGCAGTTCAGGTTACAAGCGTAAGGAAAAAAACTTTTTAATTTAGAAGCTTAACAAAATGGAGTCACTTCTGTTCAGCCTGCTACAATGATTCTCTCTTCCAAGTGAGCTCAGTGATTTATTCTATTTCACAATTATCTATTGATAATAAACTTGTGAATACTTATAAAAGTCTGTTTTATTGTGCTCATCTTGAGTACTGGAAATTATACCATTTGATCCATTATCTTTATAAACATTTTCTTAATTTTAACTTTACGGCCTGTTTTGTAGTGTTTAATTTTACACTTTCTCTGCATTTTATACTTTACTTATATTTGTTTCAAACCAAGTTCATGTAAAACATAAGTATCCAAATTGTAAACTTTAGGGCCGGCCTGGTGGCGCTCCCGCCAAGGGTTCGGATCCCATGTGCAGACCGGCGGCTCATTGGCTGAGCGAGGAGTGGGGGCAACACCGAGGGTTGCGATCCCGTTGCCGGTCCCGGTCCGGTACGGGCGCAACACTGAGGGTTGTGATCCATTGCCGGTCACAAAAAAAGACAAAAAGACAAAAAAAAAAATTGTAAACTTTACCTTCTCTGCTTCATTATCTCTCTAAATGTTTTGAATTCTAAATGAAATCCTCCCAAGGTAAGTTTATACATTTGCTTATTTTAAACAACTTTCAAATGTCATTCTTTACTCAATTTCTATTCATTTGTTCTTAGGCCAGTGTTTATATTCTGTTTTGTTAGTGTGCAATCCATTTCTTGGCTATATTTATAATCTTTTACTATCCACACAGTTTCAGTTATCATTCAATTGCAGTTTTTGAATCTAACTCTGTTCACTAACTATTTGAAACTAAAATTATCTATTGGGACACACTGAATGATAAAAAAAATTTAGGCACTGTGGTTTTATATTTTCTCATGTTATCATTTATCTCAAATCGGATCTTAGTTTAACTGATTGACTAAGTACCAGCTAAATCTAAAGAAGGGAGGACAAATCCAGATGTTAGTGCATGGAAAAAAGAAAGACAATCTCATTCCTTTTAACAGTAGAATTGCCTCCCTCTTTCATCCCTGCCCCCCCTGCCCTGTGTATACCTTTTGGGATGTTAATACTTTGATTTGCTTCTTTTTCTGGGGCTTAAAGCAGGCTAGCCACCACGATTTCTTTTCAAAAAATAAAGTGTGGACAGAGCTGAAGGGTTCCAGAAGACAGATAAGGCTTTGGAGGCTATGGGAGAGAGAAGGGCATGGACATGAGGATTCTGTCAACCAAAAAGAAACTTTGTAAATCGATCAGAGACCTAATTCAGATATTTTACTAAGTATTGCTGTGGTATATGTAACCTAAACTCTCTTCTCTGTTCCTCATTAAATCTTCAGTAAAAATCGACATTGCTCTGGGGAGCTGGCCTATTTGCTGTAATGTGACATCATGCTAAGAAGAACAATTAGGTGAGCAGGGCCAAGAGTTGCTGCCCGTGAGTCTTACCAAGATTATATACCAGTAATAAGCTACACCAGAGGAGACGCACAGGAAGAGTGATACTCGGCAGACTTTTCTGAAATGCCAGCAAGCCTGCCGGTGCACATTGATGTGTACCTGATATCTATTTTGGGCTTTTGATCAGGTCCTTTTTCATATCCATTTTGCCTACTTAAGGAGATTTACAAAAGTTTGATTCATCTCATTATTCAATAACTCTACTCTCTATTAAATAATCACAGTGCTTCTTCCTTTCAAAAAGTATTTTCTAAATATTAATCCACATATCACTTCCATAAATTCCATGTGTTAAGTAAAAGAGAAAAGACAGCTGCTTCCCTTTAATTATCATAACAGAAAATGGATTGGACATTTTCTGTAGTGTTTGACTATAAATACGGCTTCTACCTCTGGGAGTCGGGAGTTCCAAAACTGAAAAGCTCCAAAGGTTCAAACCTTCAGTCATGGTACTAGGCTCCATTTGGCATGTGTTATTGTGAATGAGCTGTGGGTTCTAGTCCTGCCTTGAGCACTTGACTACTCATGAAATCCTAGGGATGTCACCTCTCTTCTCTAGATTTCTATTCTCTATCTTCAATGAACGCACCAGACTTTTCTCTGGTTTTCAAATATGCTCTGAGGAAATCTCCAGTTCTAAGAGCCTCCCCCAATGGCTTTTCCCTACCCTCTCCTGCAACAGAAGCCTTTCTTTGTATCCATTTCAGTTAGGAAAAAAGACAGAACCAAAATTCCTCTCACAGAGGGAAATATTTTGAAAAGCTGCTTAAAGTGGGAGTGAGATTCTAAGGTGCCTGCTTAGGGAATTAGGGGATTCCTCTGCATAACAGGAGAGACAGGAGGGGCAGTTCTCTGGAGAAAATTCAGAGGAAGGAGACAGAAGCCAGAGAGTCTGAATGTTCTTGAAGGAGTGGAAGATAAAACAGAAGAAGGCTTTGGTGGCCAAACAAGTGAACTTGTAAGAGTCTGGATTAAAAGCCCACCTCTGTCCTTACTAGCTGGTACGATCTTGGGCAAGCCATTTAATCTCTCCAGGCCTCAGTTTCCTCATCTGTAAAATGAGAATAATAATCAAATTCACCTAACAGAATGAGTTAAATTAGTTAAAAATATACAAAGTCTTAATATGTACTATATAACCTTCTCTTTACTCTAAACCTCTCTTTTGAGGCCAAACTTAGATGACGACTGAAAGAACAAAATTTTGAAGGCAAATTTTAAATTTATTAGCTGAGGGGACACCAAATAAACCTCCTTATCTGTCTCCCCTGTGTAATCCACAATGGAGTCCACACAAGTCACTGATGTTTTTGTGCACGCTTACTTTATTATGTTTGTTTAAAAAAGAACATTTACAGTATCAAAGCTAAAAAATAGTCCCTATTTATTTCATCTGAACATAGCCACTTGTGGAAGATGATTTCTCTATTGCACATATATAATACAGTCCAAGAGATGACTACTGAGACTAAGTTTCACAGGGTGTCTGTCCTTTGCTATAAAAGTAAAAATAATTAAAAATTTAAAACTGCATTTTAAAAGCCATGATGGGATCTGAGCAAATGATTCCTACTAAGCAAATTTTTAAAAGGCCAATTTAAGATTTTCAAAAGGGAGTATGTCTGTCAGAAATGCTAGCAGTCATATTCCCAAAACCCAAGTTTACTGAACAAAACACATTATAGATTAGAAATCAATTTATTAAATGAGAGTTTAGAATTAAAGACAAGAAAACTGAATGATCAAAGGGTTATTTTCAGCAAAGTACAGCCGTCTGCCCAGTGAATTTCTTTGAAAGACTCAAGAAATACTTCTTTCTACATAAGCAGGGCTGGTTACCAGATCACCCTTCTCCCAAAACCATGCTGGAGAAACAAGAATGGATGTACTTCTTTGACTCTCAGGACTCCAAGTTAGAGGCATCGAGGATAGTGGATAAGAAATCACTGCAGTCAGGAATACTTGTGTTTGAGTCCTGACTTGGCTACTTACCAGCTTTATGAATAGGCAAATGACATAACTATTCTGCCCCTCCATTTTTTAGTGCATAAAATGGGGACGGTATAGAAGCTGCCTTATAGGGACTGAATCAGACAATACATGTAGTGCTTAGCACAGTGCAAGGTATATGTTCAAAAAATGTTAGTTGTTATCAACCCATTGCACTCTATATATTTGATCATAACAAAATTAATTGTGCATAGTCATCATTATATTATTTACATTTTACTCTTCCTAACAGAATTTTGAAGACTCTCTAGTTCCTTGACGAGCATTGGACAACATAAGTGGCATATTTACAGTTCTTCTTACTCATAACATCAAAAGAGATGAATAATCTCATCCATTTTACTTTTTTTCCTTATGAGCTTCATTCTATTTTAAAATTTAATTATCCTTATTATTATGTCACTTTTTCAGAATGGCCTTCCCTGGCCACCCCTTCTCAAGTCTTTTGGCTCCAGGAAGGCAAAACCATGATCTTCTTATGCTATTTATTCCAGCACATGGCATAGTGCCAAGCACATATATTTTCAATATATTTTTCCAAAATAAAAATAAAGGTGTATCATTCTTTCCTTATTATATAAATAGCCATCCTCCCCTACAAGTCACATATTAAATTTTTGGGGGGGAAGTTATGTTATCATATTTCTAGGAAATCTCATTTGTGATTTACTTGAAACTCTTTTAAGTGTTCTAATTATTGTTTTGTTAAAGTTGTTGTCTATCTCATTCAGCATCTCATTGTCATTAGAGACCTATTCTGATTGTTTCCTTTGTTTGTCTCTTTCAACTGTTAAGCCTGCTTAGATGTACTGTAATTGTTCTTCCTCTGCCCATTGGGACTTGGTATAGTTGCTGATACCTCAAGTGAGGATGGCCACAGGAGGTGAAAGGTCCTGCAGGCTGGCAATGTAGCAGCAAGCAGGTTGTCAGTCCTCCATCAAGGCACCAGCTTGAAACCATTCTGTTCCCTGTTCTCCACTCTCCACCTCAAGATGAAGAGGAATCAGCCCACCATTCAGCTCCTCCTCGGTTTCCTGGAGGCCAGGGAGAACGGGCAAATTTCCATGATCAATGTTGACCCTGCCTTTGAAGGTCAAGGATCTTTAAGGCCAGTCTCCAGTCCAGGTTTTCCTAGGGCCCAAAGGAGAGAAATCCCTGTAGTATTATCTCACTGGCATCCTCTGGACCCATGTGCCCTGCTCCAGAAGCTGCTAGGCTCACTTGAATTGGGTAAGACAGAGTTAGAGGTCAACTTCAATTTCACAGGGTAACATTTTATTATCTCTTAACCAAATTCTGGATATGAATCATATTTGATTTTTCCATATACTATGACTGCAAACTTGCAAAAAAATTAACTATTCCTACTCAGTTGGTTATCTTGAGAACAAGGGAAAAGAAAACTAGATAAACTGATATAAGAATATAAGAGAGAAACCTTGCCAATTATCTTTATTCCTGTAACTGGAAATAAATTATTGCATCCAGAACAGCTAGCTGCTGGTGCTCTTGAGGAGAGGGGATTCCCTCTAGAGTCTTAGTATTTAGCACATACATGTGCTCAAGAAACATATGTTGAATAAATTAATAAATGAATGGGTGAATGAATGAATGATGATACACTTGAGAACTAAGAAGACCTTGTCCATATTTATGTAATTGGCAGATAATTTCCAAATTTTGTTTTTAGCCTAAAAAGCTTTTGTTCAAACAGCACGTAGTGGGGAATTTCAGTAAATGAAAGAGATAAACAACTATGGTTGAAATGAACATAGAGGATCCAGAACCTACCATTTCAGGTGTTTCTGGCCACTTAGAGGGCTCCCCACAAACCCTTTTATTCTGAGAATCACAACACTGCAGTAGACAAGCCAGACTCTTGAATAATTTTCATATTTATGTCAGCTACATTTACTTTCCATATCAATCACACCAGTTGAACCGCTGGGTTCAATGAACAGCATCAGTTATTGAGATGGATTAAATAAATGAGTGAGCATTACTTTTATGAGCAGCCTAAGCTAGTCATTAAGACTAAATGATAAAAAGTCAGAAGACCTCATGTAAAATTGAACAAAAATCTTTTAAAAAGCTTAATGTACAGTAAGATATCAATTATTAGAACTTAACTAGCCAGAATCCTTGATAAACTGAACTTTTACCCACTCATTTATTAGGAATAATTCAGATGGTAAAGAGATGTGCTAAAATCAGTCAAAAGTACTTACATGTTATGTCTATCTGTCCAACACAATGCTTAGCACTCTGAAGGATGCAAATATGTTTAAAACATGGCCCTTACATTTAAGCTACTTATAATTTAGCTGAGAAGATAAAACTCACATATGAAATAATGTGAAAACAATTTTATATAATTAATTTTTAAAAGCAGGTGATATGATTATTTTAGGGACACTTTTTGTAATCTGAATACCATTAAAGAAATAAACATTCACTTCTCGTTGTGTGTTTGCTTCTGCCTTCTGCTATTCTGTCATATGATAACCCTCACCAGATGTCAGCACCATGCTCTCAGACTTCCCAGTCTCTACAACTGCTGGCCAAATAAATCACTTTTCTTAATAAATTACTCAGTCAGTGGCATTCTGTTACAGCAACAGAAAACTAAAACAAAAAATTCATACTGAGAAGTAGGGCTATTGACATAACAAATATGTGAAAATGTGAAAGCAGGTTTGGAACTGGGTAATGGGTAGAAGCTGAAAGAATTTGGAAGAGCAGGCTAAAAAGAGCCTAGATTGTTGTGAATGGAGCACTAAGGGCAATTCTGGTGAGGGCTTAGAAGACAACAGCAATAGGGAAAGTCTGAATCTTCTTAGGGATTATATAACATGGTTGTGACCAGAATGTTGGCAGAATTATGGACAGTAAAGGCCATTCCAATGAGGTCTCCGATGAAAATGAGGAGCAAGGTATTAGAAACTGTAGTAAAGGCCATCCTTGTTATAAAGTAGCAACGAGCTTGGCTGAATTGTGTTTGTATCCTAGGACATTACCGAATGCAAAACTTGAGAGTGATGAACTAGGATATATGGCGGAATAAATATCTAAGCAGCAACACTCAGGCTGCTACATGGCTATTTTAACCACACATAGCAAGATGCAAGAGCAAAGAGATAATGTAAGGACAGAATTTATAATTAAAAGAGAAGCAGAATAGAAAGATTTGGAAAATTCACAGCCTGGACATTTAAGAGTAAAAAAAAAAAGTGTATTCAGGAGAGAATATTAAGGCAGGCAACCATTTGTTAAAGACATTAGTGTGGATAGAAGGAAGACAGTTTCTATTAATCAAAACAATGGGAGAAAGACCCTGAAGGCATCTCAGAGATCTTCTAGGCTGTCCTTTGCATGACAGAACCAGAGGTGCAGGAGGGCATAACGGTTCCAGGGGATGAGCCCAAGGCAACTTCCACAGGCTCACTGCCCAGGGCCAACTTGGGATTCTGCTACTCACATTCCAGTACAGCACGCCTCAGCCACCTTAGCTGTGGCTCAAACAAGCCCAGATGTGGCTTAACCCACCACTGCAAAAAATACAAGCTGTAAGCATTGGCAGTGTCCATATGGTATAATTCTGTGGGCACAGATAACGTGAGATCTATGGAAGAAATGCTACCTCCACCTAGATTTCAAAGTATGCTACAGAATGCCTGGAAGCCCAAGCAAAAATCTGCCGCAGGGTTGGGGCTGGCAGAGTCCCCACTAGGGTAATGCCTGGTAGAGCCATGGGAGCAGGGCAACCACCGAGACACCAGAACTGTAGAGCTACTAGTGAGCAAGGCAAGCCTTGGAGAGATAAAGCATGGGCTGATCCCAGGAAAGCTGTTGGGGCAGGACTGCCTGAGATCTTGGGGGCCCAACCCCTGTCCTAGCATATCCAGGAAGTGGGACCTGGAGTCAAAGGAGATTATTCTCCTGCTTTAAGACTTAATGTTGTTTTCTCTGTTGGGGTTTTAGACTTACTTGGGACCACTTACCCTTCTTTTCTTATCTATTTCTCCTTTTGGAATGGGAGTATCTATCCTATGCCTGTCCAATCATTGTATTTTGAAAGTAGATAATTTGTTTTTATTTCACAAGCTCACAGGTAAAGGAAATTTGCCTCAGAATGAATCATGCCTCGAGTCTCACCAATATCTGATTCAGATGAAACTCTGGACTTTGAACTTTTGAGTCAATGCTGAAATGAGTTAAGACTTTTGGGGGGGCCGGCCTGGTGGCGCACTGCTACAGTGTGCCACTTGGGAGCACGGCGGCACTCCCGCCGAGGGTTCGGATCCCACATACAGACCGGTTCCCGCTCACTGGCTGAGCGAGGTGCGGGCGCAACACCGAGGGTTGCGATCCCGTTGCCGGTCCCGGTCCAGTACGGGCGCAACACTGAGGGTTGCGATCCGTTGCTGGACACGAAAAAAGACAAAAAGGTAAAAAAAAAAAAAAAAAAAAAACAAAGACTTTTGGGGGGTATTACAATAGAATAAATGTATTCTGCATGTGAGAAGGACATGAGTTTTAGGGGGCCAAGGTAGAATGCTATGATTTGAATGTCCTCTCCTAAACCCATGTTAAAATTTAATTGCCATTGTAATAGTATTAAAAGGTAGGTCTTTAAGAGGTGAATAGGTCATCAGGGATCCACCCTCATGAAGGAATTAATGTAGTTATCACAAGAGTGAGTTTGTTATTGCATGAATGGGTTTCCGATGTAAAAGGATAAGTTTGGCCCTATTTCTTCCCTCTGTTCCATGTGCTTGCTTCCACCTTCCACCCTTATGCCACAGGATGACCATCACCAACTATGTTCTTGGACTTCGCAACCTCTAAAACCATGAACTAAATAAATCTCTTTTCTTTAAAAATTAGGAAAAATAAATAAAAATATTCAGTGCAAGTTATTAGAATATATTCTGCAATCAGTTAAGATTAAGGTTAGTATCTTATGGTTTTACAGTAATACAACTGTACCATAAAGTGTAAGATTTGGCATAATAACATTGAGTCATTATTGATGTCAAAAATATCAAATTTCATATCAATCAAGAATTTGTGGACAAAAGTGATTGAGTAAAGCCATATTATATGCAATATACTTGGGAGGTTTGACAATTTTTACCAAACCTTTAAGGAATAAATAATTCCTACTCTAAACAAACCCAAGGAATGACAAAAGAAGTAGGTGTTCCCCAATACTTTATGAGGCTAGTATGATACTGATACCAATCATGGACAGTAGAAGAAACATTTTAGGAGAGATTCACTTAAGAAATGAAGTATATGGGCTGGCCAGTTAGCTCAGCTGGTTAGAGCATAGTGCTAATAACACCCCATCAAGGTCCAGGGTTCGATCCCTATATCAGCCAGTGACCAAAAGAAAAAGAAAGAAAGAAATGAAGTATAAATATACCAAGTTAAATGTTATTTAATTAATCCTGTAATATTATCATCAAGTGGAGATTATTCTAGAAGTGCAACATAGCTCATCCTTAGAAATTCCATCAATGGGTTCTAGGCAAAGGTGACAGACTAAACTAATACATGTGTTTACTTTTTTTTACCTCCCAAAATCCTATTAAAATGACAATAAAAAGGGTTTTTTTACTTGATTTTTCTTTAGGTATTTACCCAGATGAGAACAGAAAAGGGGATGCAATAACAAAATTATGGAAATTTGAAAGCAGATGGACAAATGGTAACCAATTTAGCATACTGGACAAAAGGTGAATTTTAAGCCAACAAAGAGAAAGCTGAGAGGCAACAAGATTTATAGAACAAAACTGTGAAAACCCTCATAATTGGGGCACAAAGAATCTCTGAACATAGGGTGAAAGTGGAACTAAGAACAGAGATTATTGAAGAGTTTGTTATAGAGAACATTCCCCAATCACACAACCGGATTACTGTCCTCACCCACCTGAGCAGGAGACTAAAAGCTTATTCTCTGGAGAGAGTAAGGAGGCTTATGGACTGGAGAAAGCCAGGCAGAGAAGGTAACAGTGGGGAAACCTGGACGATCAACTGAAGGTTTATACACTCAGAGTTGAGGTTTCTAGCTTTCTTTTATCATTTGGAACTAGAATGTTGCCAGACAAGCCTATACCCTTCAGGCAGTAGATGGGAAAACACTTCTCTTCAGAATTTGACTAGCCCATAAGTAAAGACCTAAAAATACTTATATTATAGGAGCTTCTTAAAGAAATGGCCCAGCCAGATCACTGTACAGAACCTATAATTAACAAGACACACCACACACGCACACACACTCACTTGGAGATTTTAAGCAGCTTTTATTTTAAAGTGTACAATTCAGTGGTTTTTTAGTACATCAACAGCATTGTGCCACCATCACCACTATTTGAGTCCAGAAAATTTTCTTCACCCCATTATGAAACCTGTATCCATTAACAGTCACTCCCCATTGCCCTCTCCCCCAACCCCTGGCAACCATTAATCTACTCTGTATCTCTGTGAATATGCCTATTCTGGACATTTTGTATAAATGTAATCATACAAATAGAAAAACTGTGGTCTTTTGTGTCTGGCTTCTTTCACTTAACATACTGTATTCAATGTTTATCCATGTTATAGTATATATCACTACTTTCCCCCTTTTTATAACTAAAAAATATTCCATTGTATGTATATACCATATTTTGTTTATCCATTCATCAGTTGATGAACATGTGGGCTGTTTCCTTATTTTGGCTGTCATGAATAATGTTATGAACACTTGTGTACAAGTTTTTGTGTGGGCATGTATTTTCAATTCTCTTGGGTATATATTCTAGGTTTCTTTTTACTGTCTTATTCTTCAATATGAAGAGAAAACCAAGTATTACCTACTGATTGATGTGGGTCAAACGTGTCCCCCAAAAGTTCATGTGTTAGATGGAAACTTGATCCCCACTGTAACAGTGTTATGAAGGTAGGAAATCTGATTATGACATTTGATAGATGGGGCCTTTGAGAGGTCAAGGTTCATGAGGATCGTGCTCTTGTGAATAGATTAATCCATTCATGGAGTACTGAATTATCATGGGTATGAACTGGTGGCTTTATAAGGAGCACATGAGAAGCTCTTGCCATTCCTTCACTATGTGATATCCTGTATTGCTGTACAGAAACACCATCAAGAAAAAGGAAAAGGGCCTCCCCATATCTGTTCTCTAAACTTTGGGCTTCCCAGCCTCTGAAACTGTGAGGAATAAATTTCATTTTTTGGTAAATTACCCAGTTTCAGGTATTTTGTTATAAGCAACAGAAATGCACTAAAATACCCAGTATCCAAAGAAAGTCTCTAATAGAAAAAATGAAACCAAAACAAACAAAAGAAAAAACCAACTTAGATGAAACAGAGACCATGTAGGAAGAAGAATGAAAAAGAAAAGCAATTGGTATGCAGAGGTTAAAGGAGAAAAGAGGAAACAACATCACACAAGAACAGGGTGCTATTTAAAGAAGGAACGCTCAGATAATTTTTTTAACCAGAAATTTTAAAATACGATAGAAAAAATTTTTTAAGCTTAATTGGAGTTTTTAAAGATAAAATGAGATAATCTTCCAAAAAATAGGGCAAAAGGACAAAGAGATGGAATATATGAGATAAGAGAGGACTAGACTAGTAGAACCAATCCAGATAATAGGGAGTATAGAAAAAAAGAATGGGGAAAACAAAGGAAGAAATCAACAGTGAGATTACTTGGGAAATTTGTCCAGAACTAGAAGATGTGGTTTTCTAGATTGAAAGGACCTACTAAATGCCCAGAATAATATGTGTGTGTGTGTGTGTGTGTGTGCACATGCTGGTTTTCTAGATTGAAAGGACCTACTAAATGCCCAGAATAATATGTGTGTGTGTGTGTGTGCACATGCGCGTGTGCGTGTGTGTGTGTGTGTGTGTGTGTGTGTGTGTGTGTGAAGTAGCTCAACAGGAAGACACACCATCAGAAAATTTCAGAATACTGGCAACAAGAAGAAAATCCTATATGCTTCTGGGATGGAGAGCACAGATCAAGTAGAAAGGATCAGTACACAGAATGGCTTTGGACTTTTCCAAGGCAACACTGGAATCCAGAAAATAATGGAACAAAGACTTCCAGACAAAGGTCTGAGAAAAAATTACCTGTAATCTAGAATTTTATATTCAGCCAAGCTATTGGTCAGTGTGACGGCAGAATGTACACATTTTAGATATGCATGTTCTAAAATACAAGTTGCCTCCCAAGCATCCTTTCTCAGAAGTTACTGGAAAGTGTGCTCCACCAATGTGAGAGAATAAAACAAGGGAATATGGGGAAAGGAAATAGGTTACCCGACTTAAGCGACAAGCAAAGGGAATCTCCATGATGGGAATGAAGAGATCCCAAGATAACCACAGTATTCATGGCACAGAGAGGACCCAGCAGAGATTTAAACAAGTCTGCAGGCTCCAGGAGACACTTCTTCACAAAGTATCTTTTGTATCAGAATATATGAAGAGGAGAATAGGAATGAATTAGTGATAAATACATATAAATTAAGCCATAAAATAAGGTAATGATGAGCTCTGGGAAAAATAAATGTTTTGCAGAAAAGGAATAATTGTCATGGTTTACTACATGACTCAGCCAAGAATAGTGTTTTCATAGTCATAATAATAACAATATTGAATACTTCTCTGCCAAAATTACAATGTAACAACATTGGAAAGATATGGGACAAAAAGAGTTGAGAAGAGGGATGGGGTATGAGAGAGCTAAATCCCCATCTTCCTTATTGGGAAGACAATAGAGAATGACAAAACTGAAAAATCAAGTTGTAGCAATATAGAAATATTATTTAGACATATGGAAATAAATATCAATAGAGGTACCTGGAAAAGCTGAAAATGGTTGTCTTTGTGATTGGGATATGAAGAGTAAATGTACACAGGGTTTTGTTTTGCTATTTTGGGAGCAGGCCTTCTAGAACTACTTGATGCTTTAAAATGCATGTATCTATAACTTTCATAAAAGCTAAATGAAAATTTAATAATCTATTAATATAATTTATAGCATAAACACATTAAATAAAATCATTTTTATCTCAATGGATACAAGAAAAAGCATTTGATAAAACTTGATTCATATTCACCTAAAAAATATATATTAGCACAATAGGAAAAGAACATTTTCTAAAACAGAGGAAGGATTTCTACCAAAAGCCTCACACAAATACCATATCAATGATGAAATGTTAGAAATACTGCCATTAAAGTCAGGACTAGGACAAGATGTTTGCCATCACCACATCCATTCAACCTTATATTGGAGGTCTTAACAAGTACAATAAGAAGGTAAAAGGGAGAGATTTAATGATTAGGAAAGAAGAAATAAAATTGTAAGTATACACAGATGATATAATGATATAGTATAAAATTCAAAAGACTCCATGGACAAATTATTAAAACTACCAATTTTAACAAAATTGCTTGATACAAGATCAAAATATAAATCAATATTATTCCTTTTCACCAGTTCAACCAGTAATATCATAAAATTTTTAAAGATACGAAAGAATATATCCAACCAAAGATAGATTTTTCTGGATAAAATTATACTACTTTATTGAAATATATTAAAAAGGTATAAATAAATGGACATATGTAGCATGTTCATCAGACGGAAGACAATATGATAAAAATATAGTTATCCCTCTAATTCATATGTAAATTCAGTGCAATTCTGTTAAAATCTAGTAGTTTTTACAGAGCCCAACTAAGTAATCTTTTTTAAAAATTTTAATTTATCAATATACAATGTAGTTGATTTTCATGTCCCTTTACCTATTCTTTCCCAGCTCCCTCTCCCCCCTCTCCCCATCCACATCCTATCTGTTCACTTGTCTTAACAAGTTCAAGGAATTGTTGTGATTGTTGTTTCTCCTTCCCTGCACCCCCCACCATGTTTGTATATTTATTCATTTATTTATTTATTTTTAGCTCCCACAAATAAGAGAAAATGTGGTATTTCTCTTTCTGTGCCTGACTTATTTCACTTATAATTTTTTTCTAAGTCCATCCATGTTGCTGTGAATGATAGTATTTCATTCTTTTTTATAGCAGAGTAGTATTCCATTGCCAAAACCACTTTGAGATACCACCTCACTCTAATTAGGATGGCTAATATCCCAAAGACTGAGAATGATAAATGTGGGCAAGGTTGCAGAGAAAAAGGAACCCTCGTGCACTGTTGGTGAGAATCCAACTAAGTAATCTTAAAATTCATGTGAAAAAGTTAAGGCTGAGAATAAACAAGACAACTTTGGATAAAAAGTGGAAGTAGAACTTACACTATAGATATGAATCCTAATCATGGAGTAATTAATTAAAACATGTAGTAGTAAAACACATTGTATATATGTATTGAAATATAACTCTGTACCCCATGAATATGTACAACAAATATGTTTCCAAAAAATTTTTTTAAAAAAAGCATGTAGTATTAGTTCAGGAACCAATGTAACAGAACAGAAAGCCAATATACAGACCAGTGTGTATATGGGAATTTGGTAGAGGTAGAGTTACAAACTAGTGCGATAGTGAAACATTGATTAATCCATATGAAAAAAGCAATTACTACAATCAAATTATACATACATACATACATACATACACACACACACACACACACACACATATACATATATTTTTTTTTTGAGGTTTTTTTTTTTTTGATGACTGGCCAGGACAAGGATCCAGACCCTTTGACCTTGGTGTTATAACACCATTCTCTAACCAACTGAGCCAATTTTTTTTTTCCCCCTTGGGCATCACACTATATATTAAAACAAATTGCAAGTAGATTAAGGAATTAAGTGTACAAAGTAAAACTTTTAAATGTATGTAAAAATAGAATATTTTATGCCCTCAGTGAATCAAAAGATTTCTTAAGCAAGACACTAAGGACAGAAATAATAAAGAAAAAAAGGCATAAATTTGACACGTTAATAGTTTTAATTTTAATAGACATCATAAAAATTGAAAGTTATGGATTAAGAGATAAATTTAAACACCAATCTGGATACCAATAAGTGATTGGTATCCAGAATATATGTAGCATCCCTACAAATTAATAGGGCAGGCAAGGTTTTTCTCTTTCAGAAGAAAAAAATCTAAATGATTAATAATTCTATGTAAAGATGATTAACTTCAGAGTTATTAAGAAAATACAGCTTTAAAAGTGTTGGCAAAAATTTGGAAGAGATGGAAACTTTCATATATGATTACTGGGAGTGAAAATTGATACTACCACTGTGTAGAGCAAGTTTCAATGCCTAGAAAAGAAGGCATATAATTTTGATTCAGCAATTCCTCTTAGGAATACACACCAAAGAAGCCTTTGCACATGTGCATCAGGAGATCTATACAAGAATATTCCATGCAGTGGCTTTTGTAATAAATAAAAATCTGAAACAATAGGGAAATGGATAAATGAATTGTGGTACATTTACACTATAAAATACTATGTAATAGTTAAATGGATGACCTAGAAGTACACGTAACAACATGAATAAATTTCACAAATACAATGCAGAGTTTTTTTTGTTTTGTGGGGTTTTTTAAGTAAATTGAAGTAGAATAGGTGATTCAGGTCTTCTTGTCCTCGTATTAACCTTAAACTTATTACTACCAGCAAGCATAAATTATATGTCTGACTCAAAATTGAGACGGCAGCGATTGTGGTTTCAAAGTGTTAAACAAACCTTATATATATATATTTTAACTTTGATTTAATGATTCTCATATTTCTATAGGCATGAACCTATTGTTTATTTGGAAAAGGAATAAAGGGTATTTGAACAGTTTTATCATGCATGTACTTAATATAGCGGCTGGTGTCAAAAGTGCACAGCACCATCCCTCACAAAACCAGGTGCATTCTAAATTCCATCTATAATCTTTATTTTTTTAGGAGGGAAAGTTGTGCATCATGTTTTTGTCCCAATATCTTACTAAGATGTTTTTATATAACTTAGGACACCAATGAGTAACAGGGTTTCTATGCATTCTTTTTCATAAATATAATTTTTTATAGTATCTTTTTCCATTAATTCCAACCATTCTCTTACCATTAATGCAATCCCCTCTAAATGACGTTTGCCAACTTAAGTCATATTTAGGACGTCCCCTAGGAGGGTACCAAATTTTTCCTTTTCCCATTTTATAATCCATATAATCATTTACCCAGATGGTGGGAAGAGGATGGGGATTTTTATTGTTTATTAATTTCTCTGGTAAAAACAATTGCTCATGGCTATTCATAAGGTGTTTTTAAAACATCCATTGGTGTGATAAATTGACTCAAAAGGGACAATTTGGAA
>NW_007727423.1:228155-245536 GCF_000696425.1 Galeopterus variegatus | reverse complement strand
TTTTTTGCATCTTTTGGAAACTCAGGAAACTGCCACGCTGACCAAAACATCAAAAGAGAAAGCGAAAGCCGCACCACTATGCCAAGGCAGAGATCTTTACAGTGAAAGCAAGTGCTGGCAGCTGTGGCCCTGCCAGCAGCTCTCCCTACGGGGCCTTGCCAACTCGGAAAGGGAAGCCCAAGCTATTCTTTTCAAGACCCCGCCATGGCGTGGACCATGCCACTCAAGTCAATGTCACCTGTCAAAGGCATCCCATGTCTCCCAGGAATAGACCTGCTTTAGTATTCCTGTCCTGCTCAGTCATTGGCTACGCATAGCCCTTGGCAAATGTGACCTCAGCATAAATGTGGTTATGAATTTCAGATCACAGTAGCTGGGGTCCTTGGTCAATTATACTCCCCATAACCAGACATCTGGAGGTGCATTTTTATGGCTATCACATGCTCCAATATGACCCCATTTATATTTTAAAACACATACAAAATAATGCTACATATTATTTATAAATGCACACATATGAACTAAAAATATAAGAAACAAGAGACAAAGAATACTCACTGACCTCAGAATTGTGGCTACTTCTGGACTAGGATGAGTAATACTGGGTTCTTCAACAGTTTCTGTAATATGTTTCTTTAAACAAAGAAGATTGGAAGCATATATGGCAAATGTGAACATTGGTGTTGTGGATCCCTAAAACTACTCTCAGGTTCAATAATTCACTCTTGTGAAAAGCTGTTACTGTTTATTACAGCAAAAGAACACAGGCTCAAATTACTAAAGGCAAAAGGCTCATAGGGCAGAGTCCAGGAGAGATCAGACACAAGCTTCAGGTTGTCCTCTTCCAGTGGAGTCATACAATGATTAATTCTCCCAGCAACAGAGTGCAACAGCATGTACAAAGTCTTCCGCACAAGTTCATCCAAACCTTGGTGCCCAGGTCAGACAAATAGGCATGGAGTACCCACATAACCAACCCTAACAATTCAGTTATATTTATATTTGTCTTTTCTGGTTGCTTGATACTCATCCCAAAATAATTCCAGATGCTGCTTTCAATTACAGAAGCCAGAAGGAGAAGGTACATGGTCTTGGCCAATCGGGAACTCTCTGTAAGGACTCTGAACCTTGAGCTAATCTTGCAAGGACAAGAACAAATGCCAGGAAGGGATCATTTACATCATCCTGACCAGGCTATTCCCACTATCAAAAAGTCCCTTTGCTTTCTCCTCCTTTACTCTGGTACTTTCTTGGTCCCCACCTATCAGTTCTGAGAGCCACTGGATATCCTTCCAATGAATTCCCTTCTGCTTAGTGAGATTGTTCCTGTTGCTTGCAATATAGAACCTTAACTGACATAATCAAGAAAATGGGCAGAAATGGGAAAATAGACAAATATAGAAAATATCTTTTTTAACCCAACCTACCAGAAGTCAATTTTGTCTCTTCAAAGAACTGACTTCTGGTGTTGAAAATTGTCCCTATTTTTTTGGTATTATTCTCCATTGATCCTATCTTTATCTTTCGAATTTCCAATCTTTCTTGTTTGGGGTGGGAGTGGGAGGATATTCAGCTAATTTTTCTAATTTTTGTGATTTTTTGTGGGTTTATTTGATGGCTGGCCAGTATGAAGATCCAAACTCTTTGACCCTAGTGTTATAATACTGTGCTCTAACCAACTGAGCCAACTGGCCAGCGATGATTTTTCTAACTTTCGATTTGCATTCTTAGCTCGTTAGTTTTCAAGCTTCCTTATGTCCTGATAAACGTATTCGAAGTTATAAATTACCTTTGTGTTTTATTTAAGTCCTACAAATTCTGACATGTAGTGTTTCCACTGCAGTTTAAGTGCTTTGTTAAGTATTATTCTTCCTATTTAACAGATAAGGAAACTGAGAAACACTAAGTTTTTAAGCAACAGTATTGTGTTTAAAACTCATTATCATATAACTAAAGATTCATATCTTGATAACTATCGTAATATTCTGGTAACACTTAAACAAGGTAAAATTGAATTTGGAGACAAATAATAAAGTCCTGATGAATCAGCAAGAAGATTAATAACTAGTTTTGGTTTACTCCAAAACTCTTGAAGTCACTAAGTCTAATTATTAGCCACAGGCACACTTACACCTTGTTTGACCTTCGCAAGTAATCGAATGGAACGTGGTAAGCTACACAAAGAGATGGGGTTATCTGAGTCAATTTCATAATAGAGATGGATTCCAGTTGCTAGGTAAGTCACCTTGATTCTTTTTGTTGCAAATGATAAAAGCTAATACGAATAGCAGAGGCCAAAAGAGAAATTTCTTGGTTCATGTAACCAAATTCCAAGAATAACAGAATTGCCCCTGGGCTTCAAGGACCAGAGTAAAGCCATTAGCAATATCCATGTCAGCCTTTCCCACTGAGCTTGGCAGAACGATGGCTGCCAGCATTTTCTGGATTTGTATTTTCCCAGCTTCATCGCACCTTAATTTCAAGTTGAAAAATCCTGGAAAGAGACCAGCTTGATTTGAGTCCTGTCTCTAATCCTGTTGCAGTAACTGTGGCCAGGAGAGATGAGAAACTAAGATTAGCCCATCTTGGGTTAGGTAACTATCCTTAGTCAATCACTCTGCTTATGGATGGTTTATATTTGGACCCTATCTTAGACTGGAGAGAGGAGGACAATTTCCCAAAGAAGGGGAGTGCTAGTCCAGAAGAACTAGCATTCCAGAAAAATATCTTACAGATGACACAAAGAATCTGGAGGAAGCTTTCCAAATTGGTGGTGGGTGGGGTAGGGAAGGGGCTTGAAGGGGTGAAGAGGAAATAAACTGATTTGTTACTTGTACATTTCTTTGCAATGGAAAAGCCCTTTAGAGTCAAAAGGTGGAGGAGGAGAGAGGCGGGAAGGAAGGCAGGGAGTGAAAATAGATTCATTGCAACAACCACTACATCAAGCTATAGGATTGATATTTAGATATATACAAACATACACACATATATATACACATGCACACCCTCTCACAGTAATATATCTGAACACTTCGGATAACTTAAATTGGAATATTAATCATTTCCAACTAAAGATTTTTAAATAGTAAAGATGTTAAGACTTTTAGAAACTTCATTTACTCGGTAATAACATTCAGTAGGTAACGGGAACATACTGCACATATTCATTTCTGTCAGAATAAGCAGCTTGACTACACAATGATTTCCTAGCATTAAGTTCTTCTATGACCAGGGAAAAGCTTCGTAATTAGTTTTCTAAAATTGAGGTGATTTTCTAAATACTTAATGTATTTAGTAAGGGAGGGGAACAATTAAGGCTTAATTACTATGAAAATGAAAACTAACATCACAATTATAGAACATTTAAATAAAAAACTATATAAACTATATTATATAGTATTTTACACATACACATTATATAGTTTTCTTATATATATTGTATCAAAATACCTTTTCTACTTTGGTAAATAAATTTTTGAGACTGAAAACAAACTAGTTCAAGCACTTCTACATACAAAAATTTCAGGTTTGTATTTATTAAAAACAAAATAATAAGTTCATTTGAAGTGACCATATATACACCAAGATAAATATTTAGAATTGTGTAAATATAAATAGTGAACAGCTTCAAATTTCTCAATATTTTAATGACTTAATTTACTTTTCAGTCATTTTTTTGTTAATAATTAATTTGCTTAATTTTAAACTTAGGTCAATGTGCTTTTTTGCTTTTTTAAAAAGACAAAACAGTAAAAATGGCAGGTATTAGGTATTAAGAAGTAACATTTATAGTTGTCTAGATGTAATCATTTTAAAAACATACAAATTCAATATGCAGTAGGAAAATGTTTTAAACACATAAGAAACCATGCTCCATAAAAATAAAATGCACCTTCTATTTGTTATTCAAATATCAAAAACTAAATATTCTGATTTAAAAGTAGCTTCTATAAAATGTTGAGTAGGCATTGTTTGCTTTCCTAATGTATAAATAAGAAATATTTCTATCTCACCTAAACAGTAATATCAGTATTTCCTAGCAAAAATGTAGTATATACACAGAAAGGTGGTCATTGTCCTGCATTCAAGTTTTTGAGTTTGTTTTCCATTAAAATGTTTTCTATCTCTTATAAGAACTACACACAGTAAAAAGATGAGGTAAACATCTTATACTTTTAAGAACTGGAAATGTAATACTCAGATATTTCCAATGTCTAGACTCTAGAAAGTTGCTTTTAAAGGTCCTCCATAATGATGATATTTATGACACATATCTGAGCCACATAATGAACAACAGTTTTCTTGGTCTTCTGAGTAGGCAGTGATCTCCTTTTCTGTTACTACAAAACAATCACTACTAAGTTTTTCCAACAATATTGCTCCAGTGTGTGGGTTCACATGAGGCACCATGCTACAGTAAGAGCTGCTACAATGCCATTCAAAATTGCCATGCTATAGCCCATGTGGAAAGAATGTCCAGTTAGTTTCCTAGAGAAAAAAGAAAAACACAAATCAAAGAAGGAAAACGTAATTTGGTATAACAAAAACACCAAGTTTCTATTGAATATGCTTACAACCTAGAAATATATTTCTTAAATGTTTACACATTAATAAGTTAAAAAAGAATATTTGGACATCTTCAAGAATTATAGTAGACAGATGTTAATTTCTCTGTCAAAAAGTGTACTGGTTAACAAATATAATTGTTTCTATTTTATTACTCAGAGCAAAATGCTGATTTTGATCCCTATACTTCTTCGCTATGTTTCATAGTTATTGTGTATAGCCATAACTTAATTCTAATGTATAAATCTTACTACATTACAAACATTTTCTTCCGTTAATTAGCACTTTGTGTCCCTGCTCTCTTGTTCTCACTTAGATCCAACTTAATATATATATTATTTCAAGTATTTATCCTGTTTGTACCATTTTTAGGTTAGGTGAAGGAATTTGACTTTTTCTTTGAGCACAAGTTGACATGATTTGTAAGTAAATTAGATTATGTCTTTTATAAATATTTCAGTTCTCAACCTAATAGGTTATTTAATTAAAGTGGTTCTCAATAAGTTCCTAATTATCAGCAAAGACACATCTCTTGTTTTATTGTTACTATGAGTGCCCACTAGCACAAGAACTTCACATGCATAGATTTTTCTTGACATTTGTTTCCTTAATCTTGTAACAATTTTACTTATTTTGCTTTCATTTCTTTCTTAATGTTCCTCCCACTAACCATATTGCAGTAATATTCCTTGTTTACCTTAATAGGGATGAGACACACTAAAAAGAAAAGGAGGTAGTGTTCAAGTGGCATCAGAAGCCCAAAACAGATCCTCTCCTCACTGGAGCAATCCAAACTGAGGACATATAGGAAGTTAAACTGGCAGAAGTAAAAGCCAAAAGTTAAAATCAAGAAGGGTCCTGATCTGAGAGGGTCATCATACCCATACCCTCTCTTCCTTTTCTAAGGAGAGGCCAAAGCCAGGAAAGTAGTTAGAACTGAGTTCACATTCGAAGAGCATAATAATGATTCCAGGCCCATAAGGTTTACAGCAGAGATTGAAGAAACGCTTCTTCAGAGAACAAATGTTTGCATTCACCTGAGGCTATAGAAAACCCTGATGCTCCCCAATGGTCTCCTGTTCTGGTTAAACTTACCTCATTCATCTAGGGCTAGTTTAAGATGTCTTTCATGTGCCATTAAGAGTTAATCTACCTAGCTATATTACCTACTACATGGTAAAATAAAATAGGCAAACTAAATGCTTTGCCCCTTTAAAAAAGAAATTTCTTACACATATTGATTAGTGAACAGAAACCCAACTATAAAACTGAACTATCAGCATTATCATTCATTGTAAAAAAAAAAATTTAATGACCAAACTTTTAAATTAATACAAAATAAGTTAATAATGGAACAGTTTCCAAATTGTTCTATTTTTCTAGTTTGTGACCTCCGCAATCCCACAAAATAGACGAATCTCTAAAGTACAGTTTAGTAAGCTTTTAACTACACTGTTGGTATAAATGAGTTTTACTGAGATGTACATGCTCAAATGGCTCAGTGACCCTTACTAAGGGAGGCAAAGCAATGCATTTGAATGGCAATGAAGAAATGCTCCAGAGCAGTGGTTTCTCAGACTTTCTATCATCTCAAATGCACAATATTCCCACTGAAACATCGTAACATTTGTTACACATTACTGCTAGCAAAGGGACTTAAATCTTTGAGGAATCACTTATTTTAATGCTTTTCAAAATATTCACCATAATTTTCCTCTTTGGAGAAGACACAGACAGTTCCTGAAAGGTTTTCTCTCTTATGACTCTAATTTATGATCTCTGAAGTTCTATCAATAAAGACTAAAGGCAGCATGGTTCTCCTTTGTCAAAACCCTTTACTTATCTCTGGTAGAGGACATATTTTAAATTGACTCAAGTACCATGAAAATACTACTTTCAATTAATGAATTTAATATCTTCAATAAATGATGACTAAATATATCACCTATTTTACCCCAGTCTATATATGCATATATATGCATTTTACTTTTTTTTTTGCATTTTATTATAATTAAAGCATACCAGTGAAATGCAAATGTCTAACATCTATACAAGTCAATAAATCTTTACCATAGTACTTCCTCCACCACATCACCATCCACCATCCACATCAAGATAGAGAATATTTCCAGCACCCCAGAAAGCTCTCTCGTAAATACCTACTTTCCCTCTCCTAAATCTTGAGGTAACTGCAATACTCAGGGCTATCACCATGGCTGGTTTCACCTTCTCTTAAAACTGCATATACATACATCATACAGAATGTATTCTTCTGTGTCTGGCTTCTTTTGCTAAATATTGTGTCTGTGAGATTCATCCATGTTGTATGTAACATCACTGGGCACATGCATTCATTTCTCTTGGATATATCCTAGGGGTGGAACTGCTGGGTTATAAGGCAGATATAAGTTTGGCTTTAGTAGAAAGCACCAAACATTTTTCCAAAATAGTTGTATCAATTTACATTTCTACCAACAGTGCATGAGTCCCAGTTGCTCCACATCGTTGCTAACACTTGGTATTACCAGTCTTCTACATTTTTACCATTTTTAGTGGGTACACAGGGTATGTCGTTTTGGTCTCAATAATTTTTCTGATGACTAATGCCCATTCATCAGACTTATTGACTAACTTACTGCCCATTCAGTTATCCTCTTTTTTAAAGTTTCTGTTCAAGTCTTTTACTCATTTTTCTACTGGTTTATAGAGTTCTAGATACAAATCCTTTGTCGGAAATATATTCTCCTAGTTTATGGCTTGTCTTTTCACTCTCTTAATAAGATCTTTTTATGAACACAAATTCTTAATTTGAATAAAGTCCAATTTATCATTTTTTTAATGGTTAGTGCTTTTTTGGTGGCCTTTTCAATAAATCTTTGACTACTCCAAGGTTATGAAGATATTCTTTTGACATTTGGGATTATAATTCATCTCGAATTAATTTTTTGTATATTGTATAAGGTAGAGGCTAAGTAAGGCTCACTTTTCCCCTTATGGATATCCAATTGCTCTAGCATAACTTATTGAAAAGGCAACCTTTTATTCCTTATTGAATTGCTGTGGTGCCTTTGTCCTAAGTCACATAACTGTACATGTGTTGTCTGGTTTGGGACCTATTATTCTATTCTTCCAGTCTATTTGTCTATCCCTAAACAAATGCCACATTGTCCTAATTATTATAGTTTTATAATATAAAATGAAATACCACTTCATACCCACTAGGATGGTTATAATTTAAAAAAAAAAAAGAAAGAAAACAAGTGTTGGTAATAATATGGAGAAATCGGAACTCTTACACATCACTGGTGGGAATGGAAAATGGTGTAGTTGTTATATAACCCAGCAATTCCACTCTAGGTATATAACCAAGAGAATTAAAAACATGTTCACGCAAAAACTTGTACCTGAATGTTCACAGTAGCATTATTCCTAATAGTCAAAGAGTGGAAACAACACAAATATCCATCAAATGATGAATGGATAAAGAAAATGTGATAGATCCTTATGGAATATAATTTGGCCATAAAAAGAAATGAAGTACTGATACATCCTATGACATGAATGAACCTTGGAAACAGTATGCTAAGTGAAAGAATTAGACACAAAACATCACATTAAAAAAACCCCAAACTATATAATTCCATTTATATGAAATGTCTAGAATAGGCAAATACATAGAGACAAAAAGTAGACCACAGGTTTCCAGTGGCTAGAGGGAGAGGTGAATGGAAGAGTGACTGCTAATAGGTATACAAGGTTTTCATTTTGGAGTGAAAGAAGTGTTCTGGAATTAAAAGGTGGTGACAGTTACACAATATAGTAAAATACTAAAACTACTAAATTGTACATTTTAAAATGGTGAGTTTTGTGTTACATGAATTATATATCAATTAAAGAAACCCCAAAAAACAAACAAGAAAAACCTCCTGAAGGACATTAAAACATAGGGCCTGAATGGAGGAAGGAACCCACCACAATCTGGGAATACTCAACACTGTAAAGGTGTCAATTTCTTAAAAAAAAAAATCTATAAATTCAATGTGATCTCAGTAGTAGCTTAACAGGATTTTTTTGGTAGGAAACTGACACATTGATATTAACTTGATCTGATGCAGTAAATGTGCAAAAAGAACAAAGAAAAATTCTGAAAATTCAAAGCATAACATAAAAACAAAGTAATTTTTAAAAATAAGTACACTGAGGGCCGGCCTGTGGCTCACTCGGGAGAGTGTGGTGCTGATAACACCAAGGCCACGGGTTCGGATCCTGTATAGGGATGGCCAGTTTGCTCGCTGGGTGAGCGTGGTGCTGACAACACCAAGTCAAGGGTTAAGATCCCCTTACCAGTCATCTTTTTAAAAAAAAAAAAAATTAAGTACACTGATACAGAAATGGAATAGGGTACAGCATCCAGAAACAGATCTATGTTTGTGTGTGTACGTATGTGGGTGGTGGGAGATGGGGGTGGGAGCGATGAGACATTATATTTGATCAACAAGGCATTTTTAAGTCAGAGAAAACAAAATTGACAATTATTGCTTTACAGGTTGCTTCCTCCTTATTCCTAAGAATCATGTTTTTTCATTTAGCAGTATAGGAGAAATCAAGATTCAGCTTATTTTCAAAACAGCTGTCATAATTACAGGGAGTAAAAAGAATGAGTGACTTCAGGTGGTTTCCTTTCAGTCTTCTGGTTTTATTTTGTTATCTCACAAGTTCTACTAAATATGATGAAACAGAATAAGACTAATCTTATATTTTTAGATTAAGAGGGGCAAATACCTGCAATTCCAATGTTTGCAGGTTCGTGGCTTGTAAGCTCTCAATATGAAGCGCAGAAGCTACTGGTATTGTCCATTTATAAATTCTTTTTTATCTTAAATTTGTGTATGTGTGTAAGACAAGTCACTACTGATCTTGCACAAATTAAAAATAAAAACCCTAAAGGTCCAATCATCTGCTGTATAAAGTTTTATTCACAATTTTATCATGGAGTCTACTATGAATTCCAAAATGGTTCTTACTGTTTCAAGTCATGACCTTTTATCTCCATAATCTGAAGCACGCACATACTGCTAGGCAAATATATTATAGGGGTAAAGAAGTTTGAGAAGATTGAGTAGAGTATATAATTTTTGCTCATTGGTTCTTCTATAATTTCATGAAGAGAAAGGTAAGAAAATGGAAGGGACCTAACCCCAGAAGAATGATAAGCCTGATCAGGAGATGATTCTTTATCATGTAATTTAGATCAATAAAGCAAAATGACTACAATTTCTTAAATTATATGTAATAGTCTAACATGGGTAACTTGATAAGATAATAAATAAAAATTTCCACCCAGATTTATTTATTATTAATGCTGCTAAACCCCCAAAGCAAAAAGATACCTGGCCCTGACAACCTGACTTGATTTTCTTGTCATGCCATATGGATTTCTAATTGGAACTGCACTATTTGCATCAGGTGAAAAGAAAGAAAAAAACAAAACAACAACAAAAAACCCACAAGAAATCCCACGGTTTCACAGCAATATAACAGAAATGTTTAACTTTAAAGACCCTCCATTTTATTTCAAAATAAATATGTGGATTGTTGGTCTAGTTTTGGACTATCCTTTTTTTTTTTTTTTTTTTTTAAATAAAGATGACCGGTAAGGGGATCTTAACCCTTGACTTGGTGTTGTCAGCATCACGCTCTCCCAAGCGAGCAAACCGGCCATCCCTATATAGGGATCGGAACCCGTGGCCTTGGTGTTATCAGCACCACACTCTCCTGAGTGAATCACAGGCCGGCCCTTAGACTATCTACTCTATTTTTCTGGTCTGTTTGTCTATCCCTGAACCAAATACCACATGGTCCTGATTAAATTATAGTATTAATAGAATATGAGATACCATTTCATACCCACTAGAATAAATTTTATCTATACTGACTCTGAAATAACTTTAAAGAAATTTTGAAAATGGCATGACTATTTTTGGAGATGCTGCTATAATTATTTGCATATATTAATGTGGCAGAGAAAACCAATTCATAATAAAATTCTTTCCAAGCTGGTGACATTCTCTCCATATACCTAACACAATGTACAGATTAATTTTCCTAAAACATTCTTTTGCTCAAAATGCTTTTGTATTATCTAGATGTAAAATATGTGAGCAAAGCAAATGATATTGTTAACAAGGTCAAGTTTCCTTAATGATAAAAGTCTGACCCAGGTTTTAAAAGATGTGGCAATGGATTGGTAGACAAAAGAGGCATCATGGTGTAAAGAGAAAAGGACAGAACCAAGAGAAGTGGAACTCATACTTAAGATTTCATGCTTTTCAAGTACAAGACTGAACCAGATGAACTTAAAGTCCTTTCCAGTTGTAAATTTCTATGTCTACCCCAGGTAGCAGAGACAGATTAAGTAAAAGCACTTCAAAGAGATCACATATTTATGTACAATTTTTTTTTTTACCTATTAAAATAGGTTATTGATCAACATTACCTGTACTTAAACTGGAACAATGACATAGAGAGTATAACTATATAAATATTTTAGTGCCAAAGAGTCAATCAAGAAGAGTCAGTCAAGAACAGCCATAATGAAAATTAATGGATAATACCATTTAACCTAATTCAAAATTGTAAGACCTGACTATTCATTTGAACATATAAAATAATAAGTAGGAAAATAAACAGAGAATTCAAGGAAAAAACCAGAATGTTTCTTAAAGGAAAAGATAGGATTCCTAAATACAGATTTTATTATGCTGAGAAAAAGTTCTTTTCCACTGCAATACATTTCTGAAATCAAAATGGAAATGAATGGTAAATACTGTTCAATAAGAATAAAATACCATTGGAAATAATGTATAGTTACAAAGAAAGCCTCATAATAGAACTACTTCCACATCCTAGAAGGTGAGTTATATAAAGGTACTATCTCATTCTGGTTTTAAAGAATTCCTTTCCAATAATAAAAAATTCTACAATGAAGTATTTATGTGGTCCCTTTTAGTGGCTAAGAGGTCAAGCTCTATAGTTAGACAGACATGGATGTAAATGCCAGCTTTGCTATTTACAAGGGGTATGAAGATACAAAAATTGTTTGACCTCTGTGACCTTCAATTTCCTCCTCTATAAATGGAAACAGAAATAGAACCTACCCTTACAAAGTTGTTGTGAGGATCAGGTGACTGGCACATAACAAATGGTCAATAAATGTTAGCCATATACTCATAGTATACAAAAGAAAGCTTAGCTACAGAAGAGATTTTTTAAAATTCTTTTGACTGTCTACTTCAATTCTCCTTTCCTTCTAAGCAAAATGGACCCCAAAACCAAACAAACAGTAACATTATACAAACAAACCCAGGAGGTAGATTTGGGATGGAAGAATTAAAAGTTTATGTATGTATGTATATGTTTCTGCTTCATATTACCTTCTTCTTACTTGTTCATAATCACTCCTCCTTTTATAATTCACTAGATAACCTAACTTCCATTATTTATATCTAGATTTTGTACTGTGGAAATAAAACTTCTAGCAACATATTTATATTAATATTTAATAATAACTTGTGAAGTGAATATATCATAAAAGAATTATATCTTAATTATTTTCATTTTTCAAGAATGGAATGCATTTACAATTTAAAATTCAAATAAACTTAATGACTGGTGATTTAAGTGACTATACTCTTACTTTTGAACCACAAATTAAAGCATTGAATAGCAAATGCCCATAGTCCCAAATAAACTGTCCTTTTATTTTTTTTCAAATTTAAGAGAGAGCAGCAGATTCAAGCAGTTCACTCTTCATGTTCTGGGTTGTTTACTATTTTTACACTAGCCTTGATTGATCTGAACTGAATCTCTATACCATAGTGATAAATACCAGATGTTGCTCTCTTGAAATCTTCATTCCTATGCCATATTCCTTTCCCTCACATATATTCCTACATATCAGACACACTTTCATGACAATTCTTGCAATTTAAAATAGTAACTTTCTTGCCAACTGATTTTGCTTTAAGCAAAAAGCTCTCTGTGCTTGGCAGAATAAAAAGTTATATTAAAGGCTCATATTAAGAACCAGTGGCTATTTGTTTCTGTGACTGACGGGCTCAGGAGGAGACAGGATGAACTAGTTGGTACTAATCTATTCTCTTTTAACACATCTGAGCTGTCTTTTATTTCTCATTCTATTCCTAGCCAAGTAATCTCTGATTCCTAAAGAGTTTTAAGCTGTCTGAGTTTTGGTTGGAAAAACTACCAGTTAGTTCTTTATCTGGAAAGTTCTTAACTCCAAACCATGAATTTGAAAGAAAATACTAAGCAACATCATAGTTCAATTACTTAACAAAGCATTTCCTTTTGTTTCTTTTAGAAACACAATACTATATATCTTCTTTTGTATCCTTTTGTCCTAAAAATTACTTATTAGAAATTGCTTATGAGAGGATGAAGTTTTCTGTATTTCAATGAACTTTACCAGTGTTATTGAATACTGTACATCAGGCATGGTATTACATATGGGAGATAGAGAAATGAATAAGAATCAGTACTGCTCTCAAAGATATCCTAGGGACACAGTATGCTCAGTCTTAGAAAGTGCTGCAGACAACATTACTGGAACATAAAAGAGTCATTCAGCTTGTAGAAGAAAAGAAATTTTAAAGAACTAATACCTGAGCTAAAATTGAATATGAGGAATTTAGAGTTCTAAACAAATAACAGTATGTGCAGAAGCAAGAGACCATGAGGATAATAATTCCTCTTAGCATTCCTGTAAAAACTAAATGAGATGATATTAGCAAGTACTTATTGTAGTGCCTAGAATTTATTGAGCACACTCTCAGTAAGACAATAAATGTTAGCCATTATTTTTTGTCCTTGACTAGTTGGAGGTACTGAGGGAGAAGGAAGACTGAAAGTTTCTCACTTGAGTTATTGGCTGAATGAAATATCATTCATCATGATAGGGAACCCACGAACAGTAACAGGAAGGTAGAAAGTGGGAAACAATGAAGTCAATTTTAGATATGCTAAACTGGAAACATCCATGGGACACTGGAGTAAAAATTCCAAGCAAGCAATAGGAAATACAATGAAAATCAAAAGACAAGTTCTCAAGAGAGAGGCTTAAGATAGCTAGAAAGAAAAACAGGACGGAGTAGTGTCACAGAAGAAAGAAAAGCACTTCAAAAGGGAAGGAATGATAAACCATTTCAAATAATAGATTGGAAAATGAAAATTAATAATTTATAATTTTATAATTAAGAAGCCTGCACTGAGAACTCAAGAAGAAAAAATTTAGCGTAGGGGTAACTGCAGATACCTGTGGTAGCAACTGCAGTCACTGGGGAGACAGGAACTATCTCTTCCTTCTTTAAGATACTTAAATGTGGACTAAAGGAGAGCTGGGCATGAGAATTTTCATCTTTAATATAGAAGAAACTTGAATGTTTTAAAAATATCCTAATAAGAAGACTGTAGACAAGGGAAAACGTTGAAGACATATGAAAAGGGAATGGGGGTGGTAGTAGTGGTAGTGGGATCTAGAGCACAGAGAGTAAAATTAAATTTGAGCAGGTAAAAGAACACTTCATCCTCTAAAAGAAATGGATAAAATGATGGATGTGGATATAAGGTAAGTTTGTAATATTATTATGAGAGGGGGAAGGAAGAAGCAAGTAGAGATAGTTCCCTTATTGTGACCTCTTAGTGAAACTGAAAGTGAGGTCCATTAAAAACAAGAGTTTGATGTGGTGAAGATTTGAAATGGCCACAGAGAAAGTAGGAAAGGAATGCAGATGGACTGATAAACTGATGGGTGGATCATGCTAGTTTAGATTCTAGCTCAGACTATTAAGTTGTGAACTCTAATTATTCAGACATTGTTTGGGTAATTCAGCTCCATCTTATTATCCTCTTTATACGGAACACCACAGGCCTTGGCCTATTTCAGAGTGAATTTGAGATCTGCTATTTCAACATTTCACTAGCTTTACTATAGGCTCTCTCCTACTTGACCTTTCTTTTATGCAATAACTGCAGCTTTAAAGGGAGGCACTTCATACTTCTTTCTTTATATAGGGTGTGGTAAAGGAAGCTAATTTTTCTTAGAGCTCAAAACAATTGTGAAAAAATTTGATGTATTTACTTTGGCTTTCCTATTTTTAAATTTCAATTAAAATTATTTCCCTTGTTACTAATTTGTCTCCTACTCTATTTCTTAACCCTGAAAAACATTTCCCAGACTTGGAAAGGAAGTCAATCTTTGCAGACTCACAAACTAAAAGGAGAAGTGAGTAAAATAAATATAGTGGGTTTATAACTGTCTTATTTATTTTGTTATAATTTTAAACACCCCCAAGTTGTAAGCCTTCCTGCTTCTTCAAATAGCCTTTAGCTGACCTTCTATTAGTATTTTCATTATCATTTATCCATTACAACTCAGATATCAGCAAAAGTTAATAAGTTTATCCAATTAAGTATGAATTATTTTATATTTAAATGTGATTTTTAGAAATGTGTGCCTTATCCTTAAGACTATAAAATTGACCAGTTAGAATGAAACTTTCTGAACATATGAGCACTCCCTTGTTCCTTGACTAATATGAGAGCACTTCAAAAAGTTCATGGAAAAATAGAATTAAAAGATAATATGAAACTTCTATGAACTTTCTGAAGTACCTTCATATATATATATATATATATTTTTTTTTTTTTTTGACCAAAATTTAGGTATTGCTTACAAAAGACTTCTAATTTCAGAGCAATCTTCTAAAGCAGGAGTTAACAAACTTAGGCCTGCCTGTCCTGTCACTTGTTTTTGTAAATAAAGTTTTACTGGAACACAGTCCTGCTCATTCCTTTATGTATTATCTGTAGCTGCTTTGGTGCTACAATGGCAGAGCTGAGGAGCTATAACAGACACCATGTGGCCCACAAAGCTAAAACTACTTACCATCTAGCTCCTTACAGAAAAAGTTTGCTGACCTCTGACTAAAGTCATCCTATTCAAAGTGTATCCTCAGACCAGTAATTACCAGCATCACCTGGGAATTTCTTAGAAATCCAGAATCTCAGACCTATCCCAGACATACTGAATCAGAATCTGTATCATTAGCTAGATTGTCTGGTGAATCTAAAAGCCTCAAAGTAAATACTGATGCTCACTATTTGGAAATATGTAAATTAGCAAAGAGATTTCTAAATAGATCATCTCTTTAAAAATCCATACCAATTAGTTTCTACATTAAAGCTTCAAAGTTACTGTAGTTTTAAACACTAAATATATAAACTAACAAATACTTACAAAACTTGTTTGTTTCACTGTATCACCATGTTCCTAAATAGGAGATGTTATTACTTCTTAAAAAAAAATTTATGACAGGTAACTCATATGAGAAATCAGGTAAGAGACTGAGTAGGAGAAAAAAACTTCTCCCACCTCTTTCTCCTTTTTATATATATATAGGTTGAATATCCCTTAAAATGCTTGGGACCAGAAGCATTATGAATTTCAGACTTTTTCAGATTTTGGAATGTTTGCAGAAATACCTATTGGTTGAGCATCCTTAATGCGAAAATCCGAAATCAAAATGGTCCAATGAGCATTTCTTTTGAGCACATAATGCTGGCACTGAAAAAGTTTTGAATTTTGGAGCAGTTTGGATTTCAGATTAGGGATGTTCAACCTATATTTACATTGCTAGGACAGTGGCTACACATTGGTATGTTGTATATATGTGTACGCATATGTATATTTCTACTTCAAAGTAATGTGTTAGGATAAAATATGGCAAAATATTTTTAGAATGAAGTGGCAAAGAATAAGACTAAAATTATCATTTTGTTTACCATAGTTTTAAGTATAGTTATATTTGGGTGGGATACAATTTTATCAAAGTATGAGATATTTCAAATATATACACATATATAAACCATACATACATCTATGCATATATATACATTCACAAGTTTTTACTATTCAAGAAGGTTACACAATAATTGTAAACAGTGATTCTTTGATGCCTACAATAGTGGAAGACCATGAGCTGAATTAAGAAAATATTACAGGCCTACTTTAATAAAAGCAAATAAAAGTTAAAAAAAAAAAAAAAAAAAACCTGCATAAATACTAGCCCCCAAAATGCAAAAAAAAAAGTGTTACATATACCTTCATAAAAATTGAAATACTTTCATATGCATAGATTTTTTTTTAAATTCTGGAGGCAAAACCCCCAGTCTATGAATCCTAGTTATTTCTGGATTATTTAAAATGAGACTTTTGCTGCCTTCCACTTTCAAAGTTATATCACTCTGTGCTGATTTACAATGAGCATGTATTAATTCTATAATCATAAAAAAGTCAATAAGGAGAAATTTTAAATCACAGTCACTGTCTTAGCAATGTAAATAGATTTCTAAGTTGTCACTAAGAAATAAAAAATGATATTAATGTAGAAAGTCATCTGTGTACTGACTTCAAGGTTTTATGATAAATCTGAGGTAAAGATTATCTGAATAAACACTTACTTAAAAGATATAAAAGGACGGGCCGGCCCGGTGGCGCACTGGATAGTGCGCCGCATGGGAAGCGCGGCGGCGCTCCCGCCCGAGGGTTCGGATCCCACGTACAGACCGGTTCCCGCTCACTGGCTGAGCGAGGCGCGGGAGCAGCACCGAGGGTTGCAATCCCGTTGCCGGTCCCCAGTCCGGTACGGGAGCAACACTGAGGGTTGCGATCCGTTGCCGGACACGGAAAAAGATAAAAAAAGACAAAAAAAAAAAAAAAAAAAAAAAAAAAAAAGGGA